>NW_024081031.1:756376-947885 GCF_003009895.1 Hyaena hyaena
GGGGGGGGGGGGGGAACCTCCGCTCAGTGCATAGAAAGACGGTACTTGCTAAATACCTGCACACCAGGTCCCCTCGTGCCAACTGGTCCTGGGGGGGGGGCTGAGCGCACAGACTGCTTCTTTGTGCTGGCTCCTGGAGGCTAGACTTCAGAGTGGTGGCGCGCCTGCCGCCATTGTAGCTCCTGGGCGGCTGGGGCCCCTGAAAGAGCCGCGCGGACACCAGGCGCCCGCGCTCCTGGCTGCCTGGAACTCGAGAGGGAAGGCAAAGAACTAAAAACTGGGAAATTAGCCTGTGAGTTCGTGTTTCGGGTGACGAGCCATAGAGGGACCCGGTTTTCCTCACTCCAGCAGGCTCGGGCTCAGAACATCCTGCGGGCAAGCCCCCGCCCCTGCGCACCAGCCTGACCCAGAGAAGGAAGCAGCGATTCTAACTCCGCCCCCAGAGATTCTGACTCCGCCCCCAGAGCTCAGCAGGGAGCCTGGAATTGCCCGAGGGGGTTGCCTGGGAAGCTGTGTCTAAAGCAACTTCAGCGGAGCGCGCGGACTGGGATTTGGAGACTGGAACTGGCCTGGGTTGAAGAGTGCAACCAACTTCGGCTGTGCGCCCGGTACGGGGAGTTTACACGCCCAAAAAAGCGAGGTGCAGCGCTTGGTTCAAGAAGGGACTGGAGCACCGTCACTCTCCTCCCCACAACCGCCAAGGCAGAACTCCCGCCTGAGGCATTGGATCATGCCATGCCCATCCCTGCCTGAGAGCTGCCCGCCTCCCTTTTTTTTTTTTTCTTTCCTTCTTTTTTCCTTTCCCCCCCCTTTTTTTTCTCTTTCTTTTTTTCTTCTTCTTTCTCTTTTCTTTATTCCCCAGAACACTGACCTGATTAACTCTGGTCGCCAGCTTGCTTAAACAATCACGACTCCATTCTGTAAATGTAAATTCTACACCTACTGACATTTTCAGCTATTTCTCTCAGGAGTAATTAGACTATATAGTTTCTTTGGATAATTCCAGCATCCTTCTCTCACCTATCCAACCATATTCTACCCTTCACCTCTTTGAAAAAAGCTTCTTATCCCGTCTGCCTGTTCATTCTATTTCCAATTGTGTCTCATCCCACCCCGCCTTCTCTCTCTTTCTCTATTCTCCTCAACCAGCACTGCATACACACGGCTATTTCACTGTAGCTGGGAAATCCAGGCATATGCTTTAAACTGTTCTTTGTCCATCAGTTTTCTTCTTTTTTCCTTTTCTTTTCCCCTTTATGACCCTTTTATGTATTTTATACTCCATATTATTCGACCTCCCTCCTCCGTCTTTTCTCTTAACTTTTTCGTTTTCCCTCTCGCTTTGCATGTTAGTTGAATTAGCCTGTGCGTTTGTGTGCTCCTGCTCCCTGTGTGTTTGTCTGTCTGTTTTCTTTTCCAGGGCTACCTCAAGAAACAAGCTAGAGTGCACAAGGTGGAGAGTCCCAAATATCACTACGAATAGGAAAATAAAATAACCAAGGTCCCAACAAGAGAGACCAGGGGATACCATTCAAAAAACACTCTCTGAAAGGGTAGGCCCTGGAAAGTCAAAGAGCCTTCTTGGATATAGCAGTGCTCATAGAAACAGAGAGAATAATAGGTCTTTAAAACCAACAAGAGCCGGAAAGCTAACTAAAATGACGAAACGAAAGACCTCTCCTCCAAAGAAACTCCAAGAAGAAATGACAGCTAATGAACTGCTCAAAACAGATATCAGCAGCATCACTGAACAAGATTTTAGAATAATAATGGTAAAATTAATAGCTGGGCTTGAAAAAAACATAGGGGACATCAAAGAAACTATGGCTACAGACAGAATGGAAAATAAAAATAGGCATGAAGAATTAAAAAATGCGATAAATGAGATCCATAATAAATTAGAGGCCTCCAATGCACGGATTGAAGAGGCAGAAAGGAGAATAAGTGATTTAGAAGACACCATTATAGAAAAACAAGAAGCTGACAAAAAAAGAGACAAACTGATCCAGGAACAGGAAAGAAGAATTCGAGAGCTCAGCGATACGGTCAAACGCAACAATATCCGTATCATAGGAATCCCAGAAGAGGAAGAGAGAGGGAAAGGTGCTGAAGGAGTCCTGGAACAAATTATAGCAGAGAACTTCCCCGACCTGGGGAAGGAAGTAAATGTGGAAGTACAAGAGGCTCAGAGGACTCCCCTCAGACGTAACCTGAATCGATCTTCTGCACGACATATCATAGTGAAAATGGCCAAATACAAGGACAAAGAGAGAATTTTGAAAGCAGCTAGGGAGAAAAGGGCCCTAACATACAAAGGGAAACCTATCAGAGTGGTGACAGACCTATCTACTGAAACTTGGCAGGCTAGAAAGGAATGGCAGGAAATCTTCAATGTGATGAACAGTAAAAATATGCAGCCAAGAATCCTCTATCCAGCAAGCCTGTCATTCAAAATAGAAGGAGAGATAAAAACCTTTCCAAATAAACAGAAATTGAAAGAATTTGTCACCACGAAGCCAGCCCTACAAGAAATCCTGAGGGGGATGCTCTGAAGGAAAGGTTGCAAGGAACAAAGATACCAGAGACACCACCACAAACATGAACCCTACAAAAGATACAAAGACTCTAAACCCACATATTTCAATAATAACACTGAATGTAAATGGGCTGAATGCTCCAATCAAAAGACATAGGGTAGCAGAATGGATTAAAAAACAAAATCCATCAATATGCTGTCTACAAGAAACTCATTTTAGACGGGAAGATACCTTCA
The DNA here is from genome assembly GCF_003009895.1 of Hyaena hyaena. Lineage (NCBI taxonomy): Eukaryota > Metazoa > Chordata > Mammalia > Carnivora > Hyaenidae > Hyaena > Hyaena hyaena. Next base: position 759,150 of record NW_024081031.1, read on the forward strand.
GATTAAAAGTAAGGGGATGGAGAAATATATATCATGCTACAGGAAATCAAAAGAAAGCCGGAGTAGCGATACTTATATCAGACAAACTGGACTTTAAATTAAAGACAATCACAAGAGATGAAGAAGGGCACTACATAATAATTACAGGGTCCATCCATCAGGAAGAACTAACAATCATAAATGTCTACGCACCGAATATGGGAGCACCTAAATATCTAAAACAATTAATCACAAACAGAAACAAGCTTATAGATAAGAATGTGCTAATAGCAGGGGACTTTAATACTCCGCTTACAGCAATGGATAGGTCAACCAGACAGAAAATCACTAAAGAAATAATGGACTTGAAAGACACATTGGACCAGATGGATCTGACGGATATATTTAGAACTTTACATCCTGAGGCCAGGGAATTTACTTTCTTCTCAAGTGCGCATGGCACATTCTCCAAGATAGATCACATACTGGGACATAAAGCAGCCCTCAATAAATATAAAAGAATAGAGATCATACCATGCACACTGTCAGATCACAATGCTTTGAAACTTGAAATCAATTACAGGAAGAAGTCTGGAAAACCGCCAAAAACATGGAGGTTAAAGAACACCCTTCTAAAGAATGAATGGGCCAATCAGGCAATTAGAGAGGAAATTAAAAAATATATGGAAACAAATGAAAATGAAAACACAACAATTCAAAATCTATGGGATGCGGCCAAGGCAGTCCTAAGAGGAAAGTACATTGCTCTCCAGGCCTATTTCAAGAGATTAGAAAAAGCACAAGTCCAAAATCTAACAGCTCACCTAAAGGAGCTAGAGGCAGAGCAACAAGAACGCCCTAAACCCAGTAGAAGAAGAGAAATAGTAAAAATTAGAGCAGAAATAAACAACATAGAGACCAAAGAAACAATTGAACAGATCAATGAAACCAAGAGTTGGTTTTTTGAAAAAGTAAACAAAATTGACAAACCTCTAGCCAGGCTTATCAAAAAGAAAAGAGAGAGCACCCAAATAGACAAAATTATGAATGAAAATGGACTTATTACAACCAACCCCTCAGAAATACAAGCAATTATCAGGGAATACTATGAAAAATTATATGCCAACAAATTGGACAACTTAGAAGAAATGGACAAATTCCTAAACACACACTCACTACCAAAATTCACACGGGAAGAAATAGAAAACCTGAACAGACCCATAACGAGTGAAGAAATCGAATCAGTGATCAAAAATCTCCCAACAAATAAGAGCCCTGGACCTGATGGTTTCCCTGGGGAATTCTACCAGACATTTAAAACAGAATTAATCCCAATTCTTCTCAAGCTATTCCAAAAAATAGAAGTCGAAGGAAAACTCCCGGACTCATTTTATGAAGCCAGCATCACTCTGATTCCCAAGCCAGACAGAGATCCAACAAAAAAAGAGAACTATAGGCCAATATCCTTGATGAATACGGATGCAAAAATTCTCAACAAGATCCTTGCAAATCGAATCCAGCAGCATATCAAAAGAATCATCCACCAAGATCAAGTGGGATTCATTCCTGGGTTACAGGGCTGGTTCAACATTCGCAAATCAATCAATGTGATCCATCATATCAATAAAAGAAAAGATAAAAACCATATGATCCTGTCAATAGATGCAGAAAAAGCATTTGACAAAATACAGCATCCCTTCTTAATAAAGACTCTCGAGAAAGTTGGGATAGAAGGAACCTACTTAAACATCATCAAAGCCATCTATGAGAAGCCTTCAGCTAACATCATCCTCAACGGGGAAAAACTGAGAGCTTTCCCCCTGAGATCAGGAACACGACAGGGATGTCCACTCTCACCACTGTTGTTTAACATAGTGCTGGAAGTCCTAGCATCAGCCATCAGACAACAAAAGGAAATCAAAGGCATCAGAATTGGCAAAGAGGAAGTCAAACTTTCACTCTTCGCAGATGACATGATACTCTACATAGAAAACCCGACAGACTCCACCAGAAGCCTACTAGAACTGATCCAAGAATTCAGCCAAGTTGCAGGGTACAAAATCAACGTACAGAAATCGGTTGCATTTTTATACACCAATAATGAAGCAACAGAAAGAGAAATCAAGAAACTGATCCCATTCACAATTGCACAAAAAACCATAAAATACCTCGGAATAAACCTAACCAAGGATACAAGAGATCTGTATGATGAAAACTATAGAAAACTTATGAAGGAAATTGAAGAAGACACAAAGAAATGGAAAAACATTCCATGCTCATGGATAGGAAGAATAAATATAGTTAAGATGTCATTACTACCTAAAGCACTCTACACATTCAATGCAATTCCAATCAAAATTGCACCAGCATACTTCTCAAAACTAGAACAAACTATCCAAAAATTTGTATGGAACCACAAAAGACCCCGAATAGCCAAAGTAATACTGAAAAATAAAACCAAAACGGGAGGTATCACCATCCCAGACTTCAGCCTCTACTACAAAGCTGTCATCCTCAAGACAGTATGGTATTGGCACAAAAACAGACACATAGACCAATGGAACAGAATTGAGAACTCAGAAGTGGACCCAAAAGTATACAGCCAACTGATCTTTGACAAAGCAGGAAAGAATATCCAATGGAAAAAAGACAGCCTTTTTAACAGATGGTGTTGGGAGAACTGGACAGCAACATGCAGAAGAATGAAACTAGATCATTTTCTCACACCATGCACAAAAATCAACTCAAAATGGATAAAGGACCTGAACGTGAGACAGGAAACTATCAACACCCTAGAGGAGAAAGCAGGAAACAACCTCCTTGACCTCCACCGCAGCAACTTCTTACTTGACACATCCCCAAAAGCAAGGGAATCAAGAGCAAAAATAAACTGTTGGGACCTCATCAAGATTAAAAGCTTCTGCACAGCCAAGGAAACAACCCAGAAAATTAATAGGCAACCAACGGAATGGGAAAAGATAGTTGCAAATGACATATCAGATAAAGGGTTAATATCCAGAATCTATAAGGAACTCACCAAACTACACGCCCGAAAAACAAACAACCCAGTGAAGAAATGGGCAGAAGATATGAACAGACACTTCTCCAAAGAGGACATCCAGATGGCCAACAGACACATGAAACGATGCTCAGCATCCCTCCTCATCAGGGAAATACAAATCAAAACCACACTGAGATACCACCTCACACCAGTCAGAGTGGCTAAAATGAGCAAATCAGAGAACTCTAGATGCTGGCGAGGATGTGGAGAAACGGGCACCCTCCTACACTGTTGGTGGGAATGTAAACTGGTACAGCCCCTCTGGAAAACAGTGTGGAGGTTCCTCAGGAAACTAACAATAGAACTCCCCTAGGACCCAGCAATAGCACTGCTAGGAATTTACCCAAGGGATACAGGAGTGCTGATGCAAAGGAGCACATGTCCCCCAGTGTTCATAGCAGCACTCTCCACAATAGCTAAAACATGGAAAGAGCCTAAGTGTCCATCAACAGATGAATGGATCAAGAAGATGTGGTTTATCTATACCATGGAATACTACATGGCAATGAGAAACAATGAAATCTGGCCATGTGTAGCAACATGGATGGACCTTGAGGGTGTTATGCTGATCGAAATAAGTCAGGCAGAGAAGGACAAATATTATATGTGTGCACGTATAGGAGGATTAGGAGGAACTTGACGTAGGAACAAGGGGGAGAAGAAGGGCAGAAATGGTGGGGGAAAGGGAGAGAGGCAAACCATGAGAGACTCTTGAATGCTGACCAAAACTGAGGACTGATGGATGTGGGGGGGAGGGGGGGATGGGCATGGAGGAGGACACTTGTGGGGATGAGCACTGAGTGTTATGTGGAAACTAATTTGACAATAAACTGTTTGTAAAAAAAATAAAATAAAATAAAATAAAATACCAAAAAAAAAAAAATATCCTTATTGGAAATCACTTAACAAAAATAAAATCACTTTTAAAAAATGAAATGGATATTGGGTAGGAAAGTTATTTTAAAAATCTGACTGTGATGCTGTCAAAATTATTTATATATGTGCACATTCTGATCTATTTTTATCTTTGTTATAACATGCTCTATACACACACGTAAGCATCTTCTCTAATGTTGTGCAAAATTCCTCATAAAAATAAAAAGCTTCATATTGGGTAAATTGATTTGACATTAAGATGAATTTGTTATATAGAAAAAGGCTCTTCATTACAGCATTGTTTGTAACAGGAAAAGCCTGCAATCAATCCAAATGTCCATCGATAGGGAAACAGATAAAATAAATTATGGTATAGCAACAAATAGAATACTATGCAGCCATAGCAACAGTGGGAAAGCTTTCTATATACTGACGTAGAAGGAGCTCCAAGACACATTACTCAGTGAGAAAAAGAAAATGTCCAGAGCATGTTGTATTCTGTCTAAGGGAGAAACAAGACTCTAGATGCATATTTGATGAGACAAAGGAACATATAAGAGATGGATGAAACTGGTAACTATGTAGGAAAAGAGAGGGGTGGAGACAGAACAAGGTAGAAATGAGATCCCTTAAAGTAAAAACAATTGGATTTTGGCACCATTTGAAGATATTAGCTAGTTAATTCCCATGGGAAAGAAAACTAGTTTAAATTTTTATTTTAAAGCTGAATTTAAAACAATCCACAATTTAAAGTTATGACTGAAATATCTGCACTCAATTAGTCTGTCTTTTTGGACAGTGAACCAAAGAATCCTCACTCATGTCTCTGCCATGGTGAACTCCATCACTGCAAACCGGGGTGGATCCACAGCCAGTTGTCTTCCAAATGCTGCTGCTGTCAGTTGTGTTAATCACAGAATCCTACCGCTGGAGCAGTGGATTTCATCCATGTCCTTAATCAAAGAATCCGTGCTATTCATGATCAAATAAACATCGCTTCTTTTCTTAACATTTATTCTTCAAATAAATATTGCAAACCTAATTAGAGATGATCACCTTTCCCCTTCAACTTCAGTAGCTTGAAGGGTAAGTCTTTAAGGAACAGAAAACCAATAAATATTTTCAGTTCTCTGCACTGTTAATAATTACCTAGAAAAACAGTGGAGATATTCATTTAGGTAAAACCACTACCACATACATGAAATGTGACATTTCATAATGAAAACAGGACTGCCAATTTTCTCTGCTGCAAACTGGCAGCTGTACTTTAATATGTTATACTTAATATCGGGCACTGAAGCCAGCAGCAATAATACTTAGAGCCATCTTTCTAGTTTCTTCTCCCACTCAAGGGGAGGGAAAAGGAGGATCGGGGGTTTAGTGCACTGGGTAAGAACGTAGGCTGTGGAGTCTGAATGCCTGGACTTAAAACCTGCCTCCACCAGATCCTAATTGTGATGGGTGTGCTCTTGCAGCATCTTTGTGCCTCAGTGTCCTTGTCTGTAAAATAAGAACAATACTAGCACTGACATCAAAACATCCAGAGGAGTCACTGAAGTAATTCATGTAAGCTGCTTCACAGGGTACCTAGCTTGGTCACTGCTCAATAGAAAATACCTGTTTTTATTACTCTCTTACATGTGTCTTACACTCCTGCTCAGCAAGACTGCTTGCTGCCATAACCACACTGCGCTTTCAACCTTCTGTGTTTTGCTCTTATTGTTCTGAATCTAGACCACTACACTGCCTGTTCTCTGGCCCATCTTGGAAATGGGCCTAGCTAATCATGACTCAGCCCTGTTGGCTTGAATCTCTATTGCTCTTTGTTTGCAATTCTCTTATTGTACTCTTTATATTAAACCTGACTTTCATTATAGGAATTGATGACCTTGTCTCCTTCATGGGGAAGGACTGTGTCTTACTAGCCTATTCATTCTCCATAGCTTTTAATAATCCACAAAGAGTGATTACTCAATAAGCATTTATTAGATTTGAAACAGTTGTGCTTACTTATGACAGTAAGCATAACCTATTATACTGCCTATGATAGCAGCTCTCTCATGGGACACCTGCAAATGTTAAATGAGAGAGCGCATGTAAAGGGCTACTAACACGTTATTTATTTATTTAATCATTATCAACCACAACTAAGAGTTCTTCAGGCTCCATGTGCCTAGCTTGGTGGCTTTTCAGTCCCCTTGCACAGAGTAGATGGAATGAAGGTGTCTTTTAGATGATTGATGAAGAAAAATGGCACTGATAGGGCAAATGCATAAGTAACTATTAGCTATATTATTAAAAAGTCGGCTTGGATAGATCATGAAATTCCTGATATTTTAGAGCATAGTTTTGAGGATCAAAATAATTCAAGCCATGAAAAAATATACCAACTTGCAAATCTTACAAACAAAAGGTAGGATTATGCAAATGTGTGTACCCAGTGTTCAAGACTGCTAAGGGAAAACAGCACTAAGAACTTCTGAAATTCTCCATCTTCTCAACCATAAAACAGGCCAATAATTAGAACCTCTGTGCAGGGTGGCAGGAGGAGTAAGTCAGGCAATGTGGTAAAAGTGCTTACAAATGTGTAATAAGGAAACATACCGCTGATCTAGTTTGATTTTATCATAAGTGATGCTCTCAATTATCTAATAAGTGAAGATCTAGGACCATGATGGATAAACTAAATCTAGAGTTGATCCAGATTTTCTGGGTCACAAACTGTTTCAAATGCGTGACAGTGTGAGATCACTGGTAGGTTACTGTCCTGTACAGGATGATGGAAATGGACATCAATGAACAGTTAAAGGCCCAGAAAAGTATCAGGGAGGAGAGGATGAAAGCTTGGATAAGCCACACACATAACTGGGATAAGCATATATTCATTTTCTAAAACTTCAGGAATTAAAATGCCTACGTCAGTTCCTGCAAACATATCAGAGACTAGTCAAATGAAAGACACATTTTTATGTTTTTGTGAAATGCTTTCTTTTACATATTATAGATATAGTTTTAATTTGCTCTTCTACTCATTTCAGCTTTTAAAAGTGGTAAAATGAGAAAATAAAGCACCAGAGATCTGAAAGGCAAAATGCCACAATGAAGCAAGCAAACAGTGTTTTCTTTTTCCAAGCATAATTATGTAAACTGTTTAGAGGGAAAAAGCTACTAAAGGAATCATTTAAATAAAACTTAAAGGGAGATCTTAAAGTTCTTTTCAGTGAGTCTAATTTTTTGGTATCACTCTACAGATCTTTTTAAATGTAAGGATGTGCAAAGCATAAAATTTATTAAAATGATGACATAGATGGAAATGGAAAATGTTTTGCAATGATTCAAATGCGTAATCTACTGCACTTACATGCATTTCTTTTAAGAAATCTGTATATGTACAAGGCACCAAAATAGTCATTTTCTTAAAATGATTCCAAGGCATTAATGAGATTTCCTACCAAAAAAAAGGACTCCCCAGACTAAACGCCTAAGTATGTGTGCCATGTGCTTTTTATCAGCACAATTCTGGCTTTGAATCCTATGGAGACATAAATGAAAAGACAGAGGCTAAGGGGGGTGTGCCCCTTAGCTCAGATTTAGAATTGCTTATATGGAATATCATGCTTTAAACTTTTAGGTTCTACTGTCTAGTGAAATTTCCCCCCCAAAAAAACTGGGGAGATGTCCATCGGTTGCCAAATTTTAATTTCGCAGAGGAAAGGCATTATAGAAAACAACGTATATCATCATCAATAATTTATGAAGCAAAGGATAATTTTAATACCCCCTAAGCATAAGCAGCCCTAATTTTAGAATGGACAGTTTTATGAATTAAATCAATTTAGCTTTAAATTAACTCACTATACAGTGGTCTTACCTTTTCTGTATTGATGTGACTAGAAATCATCCATCACTAAGAGAGGGCATAAAATGGGCTAGCGGTCCCACCAAGAGGTCTACAATTGGGGCATCCACAAAGGGGAAAGTGGCAGCAAATACCTTCCTTCTATAAAGTAACCTATTCTAATGTAGGATTTAGAATGTTCAATTTCTATGTTCAAAATAATGATGACATTATCAGTGTCTAAATGAGATTCTCCTTGGGATGCCTGGTAGCTCAGTTGGTTAAGTGTCCGACTTTTGCTTAGGTCATGATCCCACAGTTCGTGAGTTCTAGCCCAGCACTGGGCTCTGTCCTGACAGCTCAGAGCCTGGAGCCTGCTTCAGATCCTGTGTTTCTGTCTCTCTCTGCCCCTCCCCTGCTCATGCTTTCTCTCTCTCAAGAATAAACATTAAAAAAAAAAAAAATCAAATGTATTCTCCTTGAAAAACATGGTCACTGAAAAGACCAAATCCATTCAGTGGAGCCTAATCCTCATTTTTCTCTTTTCCTCCTTTGTTAGACTGAATGTTCAGAACATTTACTGGAAAACAAACAGCCCCCCAAATAGTTTAAGCTCATTCGTGCACCAGCAGTCTTCTGACACATTCAAAGTGCTCCCTTGTGTCCATGTTACCAACAAGGATAGGCATGGCCTACCGGAGGCCCATGCACAGCACAGACATCACCCGGGCTTTCTGACAAGTGCAATGAATACACAGAGAGAGTAATGATGAGAAAAGTTGTGTCCAACCACTGGTTCCTAATATATCCCTAGTGGCTGAATTAAAAGAATATACCCTGGAACAGATTTTTTAAAGTCCCATTCATTTTAATAACGTTGGAATTTGTGGTTACTTAAGGAGATACCATCAAAATTAGTCCATAAAATGGCATTCAATAAATGGACCAATTTTATGTTTGGAGGGTTGCCTTTTTTTTTTTCTAATGCAATAGTAAAGCTATTATCACTCATACTGCCAAGATGTAATATGGCTAAAATGGTTCAAGGATGTTCAAAGAAAGAGAGTATATAAATACAACATCTAACAAAACTAGCCCAGATGCTCAAATTCTTCCAAGCAGATATGGGCACGGTCCCTAGTTAGCGGATATGTGAGATCCTAATTTTTCATTCTCTACCCTTTTGCAGCCTCTGTATGGACTGTCCTGTCATCCATCTGAATCTTGACCAAATGGCCACACATTAAGTACAGACGTAAGAAAATCCTAAGCATTTTCATTTTGTTACTAATTGGGACACAATTTTTTTTACAATTTTGTATAGAAATCTTGGCTAGAATACATCTTTGGTGGTATAAATAGACTTTAAAAACTGAAGCTTTTAAGAACAGCTGTACTGTGGATAGTGGATAGTGTGTACAATGGATAACAGTACAGGCTTTGAACTTAGGAACTGTGTGAACTTGGGCCTTCAATCTCCCTATGCCTCAGATGCCTCATCTTCAAAATGGAGACAATACTGGTGCCATTCTCATAGGGTTGGGAGATTAAAATGGGATAACATATTTAAGACACTTAAAACAGAGCCTTGTGACTATAATACTCTTATTGCTACTACCTATTCCTATATTCCCTGAAAAATTCACTGCACTGATGGAAGATTTTATACTAAAAGAGTTGTACGCAGTTTAAGAACCATTATTTATCAATTCTGACACAGAAAATTTCATCAGATGAGGCATGTTCAGAGTTCAGAGAGTCAGGAAACAAGAAAATGAGTAACTGCAAAGAGGCCATCCTCTGCAATAATGCTATCCATTTTCCCAGTCAAAAAAGAAATCTTAAGGTCTGTATTCAGGACACCTAGAGGGAAAGCTGAGCAACAAGAAGGTCTTCCCCTGGAAGCCAAACTTACCCCTTGTTCATCCAGTTTCATGAGCTGCTCTGTGACTTTGGGAGTGTTGAAGGCCAACCGCAGGCACTGGACATTGAGCTCAGGAATCACATGCTCCAGCACTTCCTTCAGGGGCAGCCCTCTGGCTGTTGAGTGCTTTGCCGTTGAGGGAATGGCATCCTCCAGGACTGAACCTCTCAGTGTCATGAGCTAAAAAACAGACATGTGCTCCAGTGAGAGCTCTCCTGGTGTGAGAGAGGAGTAAACACATCAAATGCTCTGGAAGCCTCGACTCAGACGCCCCAGAGGAGGTGGGAATGACTTCTGAAAGGTTTAGATACTTTGTATATGAAAAATGAGGCCAACACTTTGTTTCCTTTTAAAAAAAATTTTAATGTTTATTTTTGAGAGAGAGTGAGAGAGCATGCGCGAGCGTGAGTACGAGAGGGTCAGAGAGAGAGAGGGAGACACAGAACCCCAAGCAGGCTCTAGGCTTTGAGCTGTCAGCACAGTGGGGCCTGAACCCACGAAACGTGAGATCATGACCTGAGCTGAACTCGGATGCTTAGCTGACTGAGCCACCCAGGCGCCCCTATTGTTTCTTTTATAGAGAAAGAAGGAAAATACACAAGAGGGGAGAGGGGCAGAGTAAGAAAAGTGGGGGGTAGGGAGAGGAAGAGAGACAGAGACAGAGAGAGAGGGAGAGAGAGTAAGTTTTAAGCAGGCTCCATGCTCAGCATGGCCCTGGGATCATTAACCTGAGATGAAATCAAGAGTTGGGCCTTCAACTGACTGGGCCACCCAGGCACCCCTAGGCCAACACTTTCAAGAAGATCTAGACAAGCCCAAAGGAACTCAGAGTCAAGCCTTCCAAGGACAGCTACTTAAAAGCCAAATAAAGTATTTCCTTTAAGAACTCAGCAAGATCTAGATCTTTACATGGCTTATAAAATGTCACTAACCAGGAAAGTAAGGAGGACATATCCCAGAGAAATATCTGAACAATAAATGGCTCAGGATTTACATGTTATATGTTTTGATTTACAAAAAGGGTAAAGTTTTAAATTTCCTAACATACTATGGACAAGCATAAACTACTTCTATTCCCCAAATGCTACCACAATAAGACAATGATTGTAGTTAGTGTAGCAGCAGAGTCTACAGCATTGGAAATTGCTCTAGATTTCTACTTATTTCTTAAAACGTTTTCCATTATTACAAAATATAAACATAAGCAAAGAAGTTTCCCTGTGTAATGATGATTTGTTGGAGTAAACATGAAGCCCAAAGCAGTCTCAATTCCCAAAAGGTGTCATGTGGCCAAGCTGTTAATATACTGTAAACACTGTTTGTGACCTAAGAAAAAACCCCATTACACTGAACACCTTTCCTGAAGCCTGTCGGTTACCTAAGGCCTTGAACTGCAGCAGGGTAGCAGGAGCTAACAGACAGTGTCAATAGGCAGGTGTGGTGTGTGCGAGGCTGAGGGAAAGAGATACACAACTGCAAATACACGGATGGCTGTATTTACTGGGAAAGGGTAACAAGTTCAAGGCCTCAGAGAGCCTGAAGGCAGAAAATGGATCTCATCATGGCTCAGGGCATAAGAAAAGGCCCTCGCAGAAGAGGTGGCACTGAAAAGGTACCAGGAAATCTGGGGAGAATTCTGTAAAATGTCAGAGAGCAAAGGCACGGAGACGAGAAAGCAGGGGGTGTGGGAGTGAAGGGGCCACCGCTATGGCCCATGGAGCTGATGAGAGTGCAAGGGAAGTGGGGGGGCCCGCAGCAGGTGTGTGCGCCCATCAGGCTCCCAGGGCAACCTCAGGCCCTGTCTGAAGGGGGAGGGTGACATGCACCTTATGAGGAGCTGCAAGAGGAAGAAGCCACAGGCAGACAATATGGTTAGAAGGAAGCTGCATGCGTCTCGGAAAGCAGGCAAAGAGGGCATGACACACGTCTAGCAGCGAAATGGAAGCCAAAGGAAACACCACCAGGGGAGTAAACCCTCTACCATCTGCCACATGATGCGGAGGAGAGAGGAGGACACGGAAGGCAAATTTATCAACATCTTGCTCTCCATATAAGAACAAGGTACTATTGGGGCGCCTGGGTGGCTTAGTCGGTTAAGCGTCCGACTTTCGCTTAGGTCATGATCTTGCGGTTCGTGGGTTCGAGCCCCGCGTCGGGCTCTGTGCTGACTGCCCGCTCAGAGCCTGGAGCCTCTTTCGGTCTGTGACTCCCTCTCTCTCTGACCCTCCCCTGCTCACGCTGTCTCTCTCTCCTAGAAATAAATAAAACATAAAAAAAATTAAAAAAAAAAAAAAAAAGAACAAGGTACTATCCATTTGATCAGTAGCTTTTCTTTCATTTATAAATGACTTGTTTTCAAGTAACACATGTGTAAAAACACACATGATTTAACACCTAATGTGATAGGAATGGTTTCTGGAATTAGTCTGTGTTTGAATCCCGGGGAACCACCGAACCACCCAGGTACGATGCTCCTGTGTCCATGAGATGATGTGTGCCTGGAGCCTAGAGCCACACAGAGGCTCGAAGCATTTTAAGCTGAGAAACCAGGACCGGGAAGGCTAATCCTGTATGTACCACAGGAAAGGCAGCAGCTCACCTCACAGAAGCCAACGCAGAGGAGAAAACGTATGGCTCATTTTCATATCCAGATCACTAGCATCCCTGATAGTTTTGTTAATGATTTCCAGAAACAAGACAAGAATCCTTAGGATCCCTGTGCACCTTTGCTTAAAAACACTCACATGCGGTAAGGTTTTCTTCGTACACTGTCAGGTTTACAAATATGCTTATGTTTTTCTGTTTGTGTTGTACACGGATGACTTATATTGAAATGAGAGAAGAGTGCTGTGCCTGTCAGGTAGGGACAGATCTCTAGAGAGGGTTCTATCAGAGGACTTCTGTTAGTTTATTTACTTTCATTGGAAAGGAGAAAGTTCCACGAAAGCTAGGGGCACTCCATCAAATACACGAGACAGAGGAAGGAAGGAGAGGCGGAGAGAAGGAAGAAGGAGACAGAGGGGAAGGGAGAGATTCTAGGCATTAGGTATGTCGTCATGAACAACTCAGACAATAGTCCCCATCCTCACGAGGCTTAAATTCTAGTGGGAGAGACAGAAAACAAACAAAATAATAAGTACAGTGAGTGAGATAGCATTAAATGTTCGTGAAAGAAAGCAAGCCTCGCATTAGGCATGAAATGGGATATGTGGCAGCAAAAATTTTAGATCCAGTGGCCAGGGAAGGGCCCCTTGACTTACGAGTCAAGGTCAGAAGGAAGTGAGAGAGCTCCAGCCAGGAGCACGCCAGGGGAAGAACACTGCCGGGCAGAGGAAAAGGGAGCAGCCGAGCCCTGAGGCAGAGGTGTCGAGGTGGCCCAGGGGGAAGGAAGCCAGCATGGCTAAAATAGCAAGGGCACTGACTGGTTTTTTCTCTTGAGACGGGAAGCCACTAAAGGATTCTGAACTGAGGAATGACAGATCCGGTTTACGCTTGGGAAGGATCCCTCCTGGGCTGAAAGGATGTAGGGATTAAGAGCAGAGGCAAGAAGAAAGGTTCACAGCAAAAAATGGTGGTGGTCTGGTCCAGGCCGAGGTGATGGGATGGAAGAAGGGGTTGAAATCTGGGCATATTTTGAAGACGAAGTCAACAAGGTTTGCTGACAGACCAGACGGGGGGCAGGAGGCAGGGAGGAGAGAAGAGTCCAGTGTGACTTTAAGGTTTCCGGCCTGAGCAACCTCAGTAATAGGGCTGTGGGCTAAACATTAATTTGAACATAAAAACAAGTGGCGGTGGTGCTGTGACGCACAGACAACGTGTGACTTGGATGTCCCAATCACAGGCTGAGGCAGCGGACCGAAGGGCCCGCTGGGAGGGCTGGATGGAACAGGACACAGCCGCGAGGCCAGGGAAGAATGGGGGTGCAGGGCCAGCACTTGGGGCCTAGGGAGCGAGGGGCGGGAAGGGCAGAGCCACGAATCATGGCGGAGGAGTCACGTTAACTCAGGACAGCGACTGACGCTGGAGAGAGAGGCTGGGACCCAACGGGGAATGCTGCAAGGCAAGCGGGGGGCACAGGCATGGAGACCAGGGACCAGAACGGAGAAGAAATCCCTCACTTAGAACACCTGGGCCTCTGGCAGAAAGGAAGGGGGACGGCAGCAAGAAGAGGCACTTAAATGGATTTAAAAGAAACACAGAGAAGGAAGAACATGAACAGGAGTGGCCTTGGGAGGGGAAACAGGTAAGAAGAGGAAGACAAAACACCTCGTGCAAGGCAGCAGGCTCACAGAAATCCAAGAGGCCAGAAGGGGGCAACCACCTACATCCAGCTTCAAAAACTGTGTTCTCTGGGCTTTTTTACCTTCAGCAAAAGATCAGCTCTGGTGTGGAGAGAAAGTACACGAGTGCAGGAGAGCTCTTCAATTCTCTCCGACCACTGCGTACAACTCACTAGAAATGGAGGCTGTGCCTTTAAAAATCCTATTTTTAATGTCCCCCGGGTTCAAGCTGAGGAACAACTATTAAGTGAAGCCAACGCCTGAAACTTGCTTTGTATTCAATGGGGGAAATGAAGTTAACTGTCCTATTTAAACTGGTTCCAAACCCATTATTTTCTAGATACCTCAGGGGGGTATCAGGCATTAATGCCTCACAACAGTCCTAAAGTGAATTTGGTGCAGGGAGGCAATAATAAATTCATAACTGACACAACTGGATACACATTTACAAAGACAACAAAGCAATGTCCCAAACTTGTTCATAGGTTTAAAACAACAAAAAAACTGCTTTGTCAGCTATTTTATTTTTCCTTTGCTTTTCTGACCTGAATTTCATTTTAAAATAAAAACTCATATATTATGTGTGCCTAAATTCCTAAAAAGCCCCAAGAGCCCGTCTCAGGTGCAGTTAGATAGCCCTGGGATTGACAGGTCTGCATTCTAAGTCTCTAAAAGGCCTAGGTGACAGGCCCAAGCGATAGCAAAGTAGAAGAGTCTCTTTCGCTCTTTGTGGGTCCAGAAGTGGCCTACACAGCAGTTTGTAAGAGTGAGATTACTCGGGTGACCCTCTCTCACCTGTAAGCCCCCTGGCTCAAGCTGGCTCAGGGCTTTCCGGCCGCCTGAGCGGGATATGCAATATCCACTTTGGAATTCTGAGAGCTCCAATTTCCGAGGGCCACACTTGGCTGAGGTATCTTTCTCTGCATCAAAACTCCCATTCATTTACTGCAGCTATCCAGAGCTGGATGGAAAGGAAGGATCCAATCTAACCATTATGTCCACCCCCATCACCACCAGAATGAATGAAAGGGGCCTTTGTTTATTCTAAGGCACTTGTAACTACGTGCTATTACATTTAATTGCTTTGCTACTGGTATCACTCTGTTTTTTCCTTACTCCAATCAAGTCTCAATCTTTCTAGTTTGCAACTTACCTCACTGGTTCTAAAAATTATTCGGTAGTTGTATGGAGATCCATTTTCCTTCGTTTCTTCCGGCTTCTCCCTCCGAATGCTCACAGCCACTGGACCAAGATTCTCATCAGCCCCAAAATAGTTCCAGTGTTCTTGGGTAAAATAAGACAAAACAAAATTAGAACATTTACATAATGCTTTAAAAAAGTTGTATTCTGCTTGATATTTAGATCACTCAATAAAATGTCAACACATCTAACAAATATTCTTCAGTGAGTTATAAAAACAGAGACTTAGACACACAAGGTTGGTCTCAGAGAAGGTAACACTGAATAGAGGCGGCCTGTTGAGGTTTTTGGTTTTTTACTACCCTGCAACTTACTACTTTCCTTTTTGAAAGAGATTTGTGTTCTGTCCCTATCTTCTACCATATTCTACCGTTTAAATAGGCTGCACTATGTGGGCTTCCTTGCCTAAGAGAAGGTTTGTGCCAGTGCTTCTTAGTTTTGTTAAAACACAACAACAACAAAACCCTAAATCTGTTGAGAACAGAGTTAGAGGGTTGAGGACCTTGCCCCAGATTAACAAAGACTTCCCAGAACTGGAGAGAGGAGAAAGGTGTGAGTCACCAAGCGGCACTCTGCTCCCAGCAAGAGTAGGGTCTAGGAGGACAGAGCTTCTAAGTGCCCCCAGGGGGCGGAAGCCTAGCTCGGGGCTCCTGCCTCCCACCAGCGGTTCCCACGCAGTGAGCACTAAAGGCATCCGCAGAGCTGCGAACGTGGAGGGCACATAACACCTCTTGCCGGGAAGCAGTGTGGCCAGGTGCCTGAGGAGGGGTCAGGGCCCTTTTCTCAACGGGCTGCAGGGCTCAAGACTCCAAACCTCACCACAACCTTGGGGTTGGGGGAAAGTCTCCAAAGGACTGGGGTTGAATTTACCTGCCTTATGACCAGATGGAAAGTCAGGATCAAAATTAATTTACAGAAAAGATTTTTTTAAATGATATTCACTGTACACTAAGTATATATTTCTTTAAAAAAACTTAAACTTGTTGATACATGAGATGTTCACAGAAGAGGAAGTCCACAAAGCACAGAAATATATGGAAAAACTAAAGTGAGTAACTTATTCTTCAACCTTCTATAGTACTTTAAATTGTCCTATTTCATTTACATGTGACATGGGCATTAAATGACTCAGTCATGACACAGTCAACTCTCCCCATACAGAATGCATATATTTGAAAATACATGTCATTCCCATACAAAATATAAAAGTATTTGAAAATCCATGAGAATAAGAGGAATAATAGCATAAAATATCTAATCACGTAGTTTTAAAATTGGGTAATGTAGATGAAGGTACTTTGCAAGTACCAAAGAGTGGTCATAAAAGATACAATCATATAGTAAGTGAGGAGGGCTCGCCAAGAATGTCATCATACTCCATGGAAATTCAAAATAAGAAAACACAACAGGAATACAGGCAATGAACCTCTCATATATGGACAATTGAGAAGCAACCCAACGGAGGTCACAAAATTCACGTGCCAACACTTATGTATACCCTCAAAGTACTGCACGTATGAATCACGCTCGGAGGCTGTTTACTCTTACTTTGCATACAATTTTAATAAGCTTGGTTGTCTGGTCTTCAAGCTCACTGCTTTGTTTCAGAGATGTGATAATTCCAGAGGTTGACAAAGTCCAGAGTGTAGGGCTGATGCGGACTTGCATATAGACAGCAATGGGATACAACAACTGACAACAAGGAAGAAAACAGAAAGGCAGGAGACAGAAATCATATGAAAAAGCAGACAAGAACGTAAAGGAAAACAAGATAGCAGTCTGGGGCCATTACTGAAGGGGCAAAGTGCTCAACACACTTAAAAAACTGCAGAGGGGGATCCTGAGTGGCTCAGTTCGTTAAGCATCCAACTCTCGGTTTCTTTTTTTAATGATTATTTTTGAGAGAGAGACAGACAGAGAGCAAGCAGGGGAGGGGCAGAGAGAGAGGGAGACACAGAATCAGAAGCAGGTTCCAGGCTCTGAGCTGCCAGCACAGAGCAAGACACGGGGCTCGAACCCACAGACGGCAAGATCATGACCTGAGCTGAAGTCGGCCACCGAACAGACTGAGCCACCCAGGCAACCCTCGACTCTTGGTTCTGGTGCAGGCCATGATCTCATGGTTCATGAGTTCAGGCCTTGCATCAGGCTCTACACTGGGATTCTCTCCCTAACTCTCTCTGCTCCTCCCTTGCTCTCTCTCTCCTCTCTCTCTCTCTCAAAACAAACAGACACTAAAAAAATAAAAAGAAACTAAACCCTAAAACTAAAAAATGTTTAAAAAGCAGAAAAAAATTAAAGACCATGTAAACTTTTGTATGTCATCATTAAATCCTGACCATGCTTTTCTGCAATTTTGCAGAGCTGTTAAGGAAGTACATTTATGAGCTGGGGAATGTTCCTGAGATAATTATAACTAATTTCTAATACTTCATTCAGACTCTATCTTCAAACAAAACCATCTCTGGTCTGATAACTGTAGGCAGATCTTTTTAAACTTGTGTGTGTGTCTGTGCAGAAGCTTTTTTTCCCTTGAAAAAGAGCTCCAAGCAAGCATTTCCATTTGTTCCTCTATTTCAGTTTCACAGGATAGATGGGAATTCTGGTCTGGTTCCCTGAGTCAAGTTCATTGCTATCATGATCAGACTCTGCTTGTCCAAAATGTGTTTCCACTTGAGTAAGAATTACTCTCACAATAAAAGCCTTGTTTTTTGTACACACTGACCGTCTGCTCTGCTTCCGAGGATTACAGAGGTATAGAAAAACACCCTTTCTACACGAACATAACTTTATTCAGTTCAAAATCCAAATGTAGTGTGTACTCTCTGGCAGCAGACTTTGGTTCAGTGTGATACCTTAAAATTAAATTTCTAAGTCCTTAAACTTTGATCTTAAGACAAATGATTTTTTTTTTTTTAAACCAAAATACTGGCCTTTTAGAGGTATCCAACTGGTCCCTCTGGCCAGTCTTGGCTCTGCCTGTCCTTCAAGCTCAGTACCTCCCTCTTAGCACCTTAGCCTTTGGGTAGCACCCTCAGGACCTGCCCCAGGCTGTGGCATTGTTTATTTTTTCCTAGCAGCCTTCTACTTACACGCTTTGCTAGCAGACTTACTCATCAGTTCCAGAGGGCTCTTCCAGCCAGATCCACAGGTCACCTTTGTCTTTTGTGGGGACGGGAGGGGAAAGAGGGAGAGCAAGATCAGGGGAGGTGCAGATGAGTGTTACGGAAAGGTCTGGAAGGATGTGATGGGAGACTTCAGGATGATGCAGTCTGAGGGAGGAGAGGGGCAAGGGAGAGGAACTGGATAATCAAGTAGGGTAGATAAATCTACTGACAGATGAGTTGAAGTACAGGTATGACAGCACCCTAAACAATGACACTTTAGTGCTAGCATACTGGAATGCGAAAAACCAATACTGCAAACATTCTGTTAGAATGATATAATGCCATGAACTGAGGCACTCTGCCAAGTGTTCTATCTAATATTCACGTCCACCATGAAAATATAGCTATTTCCTTCTTTTCTACGGATGTAGCAGCTATGATCTGGAAAGTCACTGCCCGGCCACAACTAGCAAATAGCAGTACCAGAATTCAAATGTATGATCTGATACTGATTCTGAAGCTCATTTTTTAGCCATTTAATATTAACATCAGCTTCCCAAAAGTTCCCGATTATTATATCATAAATTTTAAAAAGTCAAATAAAATTTCATGCCTAAAGGGATGAACCAGCTAGATCACACATAAAGAAAGTTTTATTAAGCTCAAATTGCTTAAATGGCCAGAGGAGCAATTTCTGCATTTTGTGCAAACAAACAAACAAAAAAACCAAGAAACAAAAAAAACCTGGATTCTGGATTGGTTTCATATTCCCAGAACAGAAAAGATTAGGTTATTTAAAAGCACCTTAATCAGAAATCTCTGAAAATACTAAAATCAAATTTTTAAAAAATAAGCAAGGCTTATATAAAAACAAAAGCCTTATTCCTTGATGTGCCATAAGCAAGGCTTCACTGTGTTTAAAGGGAGAGATATTGACATTTTATTCACAGATGGTTGGTTTCCCCCACCTTCATTTTTCATATTTAACACCTAAGCAAATATTTAGCCTCAAGTTCTTAGCTCTGGTTCCTGAGTTTTAACAAGAATGATACAAAAAGTGCCAATGAGTAGTTGTGCTACCACTAGAATATTCTATATGTCTGGCTGACACATTGACAATAATAAATAAATAAATAAATAAATTCACAATCTTTGAAAGGGGAAACAGGAAATAACTCAAGGCTCCCAGTGATTAGATCAAGTACAGTCCCATCACCTGGTCATGAGCTGCGTATGAAACAGGTATATACAGGGGTGGGGATAGGAAGGAAAAGCACAGTATTTTAACTGTAAAGGAGGAAAGGAAAATCCAATCAGAAGAGTTACATTCTTTTTTTTTAAAAGCATTTGAACTTTTTAAAACAAATTTTTTTTAAAATTTATGTCTGAGAGAGAGAGAGACAGAGAGAGAGAGCGCGCGCAGGGGAGGGTCAGAGAGAGAGGGAGATACAGAATCTAAAACAGCCTCCAGGCTCTGAGCTGGCTGTCAGCACAGAGCCCGACAGGGGGCTTGAACTCACGACCGTGAGATCATGACCCGAGCCGAAGTCAGATGCTTAACGGACTGAGTTACAGAGTTTCAACCAGCACTTTCCGTATTGTCTCTGATGGTTTTTGTGATACTTGCAGACTTTGTATTACAATTCCAGTTGTACCTTTCCCTAGGGAGATCAGCATAATCTGCACTGTGGGGAATTGTGAACGAAAATACATTTTTGATTTTTAGAAATAATTTGTAAAATTAAAATACATCTTTACAATGTTAACTCAGAAATTTAAATAGGGAAAACAGACGTGATAAACGCAAATGGAAGACCCAGGAAGCAAATGAAACTTAGCTACTATCTCACACCTAACAAACTAGCAACAACATCTCTGAAGTGCAGAATGGTGCTCGGCCGAGCGGGGCTGCCACACTCCTACTCTGCTGGTGGCACTGTGAACTGATGCAACCGTTTGAGAAAGCGTCTTAGCAATATATGCCAAAGTCACAAAAACGTTCACATCCTAATCTGAGTCACCCTAATTGACTATGCAGAACCAAAAGTGAAAACCCTTCCATTTTCTCTAGAAAAGGCATCTTGAGTCACTGCAGCAGGAGGCACTGAAGACGGCAGTGCTGAGCAGACAGACCTGGGCCTTCCTGTAGGTCAGCAGGTCAGATATGGGAACTACTGACAGCTCAAACTATTTCACCATGATCGGTATTTTAAGCTATCATTTCCTAACACAGTCCACTTGGGGGGCTGCAGGTGTGCCACTGTCAGTGCAGGCGACCTCAACTTTGACCCTCGACGTTTCCACTGGAGAATCGGGGCACAGCTAGGGAGACGACTCCCTGGAGCACAAGCTTCTGCAGGGCGGCTCGACATCTGCCTCAGATGTTTCGGTTTTCTGCAACTTATACATCTTAATAAGACTAATAACCAGGTTAGAAAGAGAGGACGGATCTAAAGTTAGGAGACTGTAAAAAAAAGGAGGAGGAGAAGAAAAACAACAGCAGCATATTCTGCTTTCAAAATGAAACATAGGTTTGGCAAAGCAGAGGTAATAAGAGGCCAACTTTTTGAAGAATGGCTCTTTCCGAGAAGCGCACCACTCAGAGATTCTCAGTCTCTGGTCCCCAAAGGGCTCATCCTAATTATAAGGGCGGAGGTTCCATGAGAACTAAATAGCCCCGGATTTTGCATCATAATCAAAAGCAGGTCACAGTAATGGATGGGGACATTTACACAGGACTGGCCACATGCCAGAATTCTGTCCCAAAGCACTCCACTAAGCTTATAATTATTGTTGCATAAGAGTAATTGTGCACATTTACAAAGCACACAGTGCTCTGAAGTTCCAATTCTTTTTTTCATAGGTAATTCTGAAAAAGTAGGGTGGTCTACTTGCCAAAATCGCATAAAGTGTTTGGGGCTTAAAGGAGCATGTGACACTAAGCAGCCCACACTAGCCCCCTAAGTTGCAAATAAAAGGTAGACTATAATATGAAGTTATGTTGACATGAGTAAACTGCAGCAAAATGATTAAAGGGAAAAAAAGCACAAAGAAAACTATTTGAAACAAAGGGAAAATAAAGAATAACAATCAAAATGGGATATCTATGGGTCATTATCTACGACAAATAGACAATAATTGCATTTAAAAAAGATTCAATCTCATCAGTGATGAAAAGAAATTAAAATGTTTTGGGCCTGTAATCAATATTTAAGAATATAAGCTATAAATATTCGAAGGAGGCAACAAAATGTTCAACTATCCAACCTTAAACATACCAGCTGGACCTTTCTGATCTAAGCTTTATTCTTAAGTGCAATTTGGCAATAAAAGCTAAGGTTGCTGTAAAGGTCACAGCATTTGACTTACAGGTGTCTACATTATGCAAATAACTGGATACGTGGGGGGAAAGTTACATAAGAAGATCATTTATATTTGGCCAGAGGTTTTTAATCTTATCTATGGATGTAAATTTGGGGGCCCCATGAACTTAAATGAAAAAAAGCATATTTTTATTTTCACCAAGTTCTGATGAAATGTAGCATTTCTGCCAATTATAAATGTAGTCAACAAACTACAGTAATATTAGCTGTACATGTGACTTTGACATCAAATGAAACCACAGATATTTTGATATAGCTGTTGCAGACATATCAAAATATCAGTTATGCTCATCACTACTTTGAAAATTATCAGACCTGATACTAGATCTTTGTGTTAATGCAAAAGAAACATATTTATTAGTATGTTACAAAATTTTAAACACTTTTGCATTGTATTTTAATATGCTTGTTTTGCTTTGTATTTTTATTTTATGCGTTTAAAAAATATTCTTTAAAATTTTTTTAAAGTTTATTTATATTTGAGAGAGATAAAGTGCAAGTGAGGGAGGGGCAGAGGGTGAGGGAGATACAGAATCTGAAGCAGGCTTCAGGCTCTGAGCTGTCAGCACAGAGCCCAATGCAAGGCTCAAACTCATGAATCATGAGATCATGACCTGAGCTGAGCCGAAGTCAGACGCTTAACTGACTGAGCCACCCAGGCGCCCCTAAAAACATTATTCTAATTTGAGTAAGATAAACAAATAAACATTAATTCAAGAATCCATAGGTTTTGCCAAACTACCATATAGGTCAATGCGGGTGGTGGGCAGGGGATGGGGGAGGACACTTAGGAATATCTGATATAATCATTATGTATAATGAAAAACTAGGGGCACTTGGGTGGCTCAGCTGGTTCAGCGTCCAACTCTTGATTTTGGCTCAGGTCATGATCTCATGGTTTGTGAGTTCCAGCCCCATGTGGGGCTTTGCGCTGGGTGTGGAGCCTGCTTAAGATTTTCTCTGTCTCTTTCTCTTTCCCTCCTTCTCACCCTTTCCCTCCCTCACGTCCTCTCTCTCTCAAAAAATTTAAAAACTGGAAAATTGAAACGTGCAACAGATGGAAAACTTTAAATAAATGATGACACAGCCAATTACAGAACCATGAAAAAATATATAAATCCTATATAATGAATCTACCTTACTGAAAACGTGAATAGGCAGGTATTAAAAAGAGGAGACAAATAAAATCACTAACAATCCCGTAAGATTAATTTTCTAATATTCTATAGTTACCAATTTTTCTGTGGTGAATATACATAACTCTTATGATGGGAAGTTTTTTTAAAATATTTTTATTTATTTCTGAGACAGAGAGACAGCATGAGCAGGGGAGGGTCAGAGAGAGAGGGAGACACAGAATCAGGCTCCAGGCTCTGAGCTGGCTGTCAGCACAGAGCCCGATGCGGGGCTCGAACCCACGAACCGCGAGATCATGACCTGAGCCGAGGTCAGACGCTTAACCGACTTGGCCACCCAGGTGCCCCGGGAAGATTTTTTAAAGCATAAAAAAATGTATTTGATTTGCAAATAGCCAATGAATATTAAAAAAAATTAAAAGGTTACATACTAGTGTAACTCTTTTAATGTTAACACGAATTCAAATGCAACTCAGAAAAAAAAAGTAGCATCCAAATGAGAGAAATTAACAATGAAACACCTGTCTCTGACTAAACGTTTTTTATATTTAAAGCATCCTTTGTTCCTCCTTGGGAGGGACATTGCAGCAAGGTATCTTCCTACATAAAAATGCTTTTGAAGGATCTGGAATAATATCTCAGACACAGCACACAGCAACAAATGCAGTCAAGGGAGAAGTCCCCACTGCTCATCAGGTCAAGGACAACGCAGGGTGTCTTGAAAAGATAGCGTAGCCCACACACTTGTTGTCTACCAGGTACAGACGTTGCTTCTGCGGATGCTCCTCTACCATCAAATGCTTCTAAGTTGACTCGAATGCACTTAAGAGATCTCTCCCTGCCCTGAAGTTCTGATGAATGGCCTCTTTGTACAGAGGAGGGGCTCCATCAGAAGCTGAGGAAAGGAACTGATACAGTAAAGCAAGTATTTCTTGGGCACCTGATTTTAGAGCTCAGGATGAAGGTGCACCGGGTGTTTACAGTTATAATGAGATATGTGTTTGGAAAACAGGTGACAGGATTTTATTATGTGTCATCAAGCTGTACTGAAATAACAGAGCCAAAGAGCCCTTCTTTCCTTCCTTGAGACAGCAGAGAGTATAAAATTCTTTGGAATATGGGAATCCATATGCATGGTGGTGGGTTTCCTGCACTTTGACCCAGGAATCTGGGTAAGCATTAGATTTCCTATGTGGATGGTTCCTATGGGAGCTGCCAGGAATTGACTTCACCTGAGTTTTTTTGTTTGTTTGTTTGTTTTACTTTCATCGTAGGTACTTTCTACTTAGAGAAGCTGCAAAAACAGTAGAGGGAGTTTCCACATATCTATGACCCAGCCTCCTCCAATGCTCCATACAGTACAATTATCATTATCAGAACCAGGAAATTCACATGGGAACAATCCCAGTAACTAATGATTTCATTCAAATTTCACTTTTTCCACTATGCCTTTTTTTTCTATCCCGAAATCCCACTCAGTATCCCACGTTGTACTTATTTTTCCATAGTCCCTTGTAGTCTGTCACAGTTCCTCAGTGTTTACTAGTCTTTCATGACCTGACACCTTTGAAGAGCTCTTACCCATCAGCTGGGTTGGTCTGGTGGTTTCACGTGATCGAACTGAGTTTATGCACTTTGGGCAAGAGACCCGGAGAAACGATGTAAGCTTCTCTGGGAACCACTTCATGGGGTTCATGATATGGACTCTGATTCACTGCATTAAGGTGGCACCTGCCAGTTACTACCTTTCTCCTTGTACTTTTCAAGTATTTTTGGGAGATACTTTGAGATTATGCCAATCCTTCTCCTCAACTGTCACCCACTGATTTTGGCATCTATCAGCTGTGTCTACTACAGTTTACAATAGTAAAATTCAGTCTCCATCCCGGTGTTTTGGGCCTGTGGGGATCAGCTGGCGGTCCTGGTTAATTTCCACTAAACCACCATGACCACACACAGACTTGTTTGTGGGCTCATTTCCTGAAAAGAGGGGAAAAGGAACTGCAACATATTAATCGGCGTCTGCAGTAGAGCACAAGGTCATGTGCACAGGGGGCCCTCACAGCCTCTCCCTGATGCTATAAATACAGCACTCAACTCAATAAATCTTAGACTTCACATCCACACCAAACACTCGCTCAACCGCGAAACATTTACTGAGCTCCCCTAATCTGGGGTCTTTGGCTTCAAGGAGTGCTGAGGCTGGTGAGGAGCCAGAGTGTCGTAGAAAGCGCTGTGCAGAAACCAGGGCGCAGGGCAGCCTGGGGCAGTGGGGGCGGAGCAGGGGACAACTCAAGCATCACAAGCCCACGAGAGACAGGAGCCCGCCAGGTGGCTGAGAGAAGAAGAGAACACAACACGCATGCCGGGGTGGAGGAGGAAAGGCCGCTCCATGCGGGAACGGAGCGTGATAAAGTCGGCCCAGCTCTGGCACCCAAGCGAGTTCCCATCCTGCACCGTGGTCACCGCCCTCTCACACTACAGGGACATCTGCGCCTTAGGAGGTCTCGCTGCTGCCCCAGCGCGAGCCCTCAGCCCTCCCTGTCCACGTCCGGTGAGGCCTGCTGGGGAGAGAGACGCACAGAGCTGTGGGGAGAGGCCTGCGGCCCACACCGGTCCCTCCCAGGCCTCTGTTCATAAGCAAGATCACCAGACGACTAAGCCAAAATCAGGAACAACACGAGAGAGACAAATCAGAAACACAGAACACTTCTCAGGAGAAGAAATTCCTAATGGACAGCAATGGAGAGAGGTGAGGTGTATAAAAGGAAGGATGAGCGATTATGAAAAATGACTACAAGGAAACAAAATAGTGGGATCTTGCCGCTGAAATGAAGTGACAGGCCGAGGTGACAGAATGCAGACAGGGGTCTACCAATGCCCTGCCCAGGAGATAAAATTGGTAAATACAGAACAAAGTGAAAAAGAAACTGAAATCACAGAAGAAAACACGGAGGATAAATTCAGGGTTTCTGCCATCCATCTAGATGGACTCCAGATAAGGGGAACAAAGAAATTATAGATTTTCAAAAAATATTTGTTAAAATTCGGGGAAAAATAATGCTCAATAGTTTCTTATTTGTCTGAACGTCACCAAGGATAGACTGTAAACACCATGAAGGTGCATCTACTTTTGTTCTCTGCCAGGCACTGTAGCGGGCACACACTAGACGCTTCATCAATACTATTATTGAATGAAAGAATAAAGATGCAAATGTGTACTTTTTTAAAACAGTAGTATCTACACTCAACGTGGGGTCGAACTCACAACCCCCAGATCAAGGGTCACACGTTGTACCAACTGAGCCAGCCAGGTGCCACCAATGTACTTGATTTTTAAAACTACTTTAAAAATATGAAGAACATTCTTGTTAATACTAAATGGGATAATGAATCTGTGTGTGTGTAAGAAAAGATATAGAAGATTACAAGCCAAATTATTGGAATTAGGAGAGGGATTACTTTCTCCACTTCTGTATTATTAATTTTTATAATAAGCATATTGTATCCTTTATGTGACTTGTTCACTGTCGGTTTCCTTCACCAGATTGTAAGTTCGAGGAAGGGGGGTGGGGATCTATCTGGCTTACCACTCCAGTGCCCAAAATCTTGCCAAGCAATACATAGGCACTTGTGCATATATAGTAGCCATGGATGACTGACACTTTCCTTTCCAGAAAGGGCTTGCAACGGAATGAGCCACAAGAAATACAATGAGGTGAAAGCCTCTGGCTGTAGCACCTCTGAATCTGTTACAGTTTTCCAGCCCAGCCACTCTCTTCCTGGGCAGCCCCCATCCACAAACTGGGCATGCTGGGGGTAAGAGGGTCTGGTCAGTATTGCCCAACACAGGACCTCCACTAAAGCTTATTCTTCCCTCCACTGCATTGACCATGACTTTGTTAGATCTGCATTGTGGTCTGGGGACCCCCTTGTTGAATTCTGCTCTTTTTTCCTTTCAGGGGGTCACATCTGCATCACGGGCTGGAGGCTTTCCCTGCTAAATTCTGCTTCCTCCCTTTTCTGTCCCAGGCATCACCCCCAAACTCCTACAAACCAGGAGCATGCCTATATTGTCTCAACATCCGCATGTCAGAGGACTCAACTTGCACAACATTATTTTTTACAGGATTCGATTTACATTACAATGTAAATTTAGTCATTGCCAGGTCAGATTGTATCTTGCAAAGGCAAGAGTTTGGATTCTGCATAGGGCAGACTAGACAGGCATGGAGAGACTGAGACACCTCTGCTAGAACTTGGGGAAGAGGCGATGAGGGTGTACAGCTGTAACTGGGACCAGGACGCAGAGAGGAGGAAGTCAGCAGCAGCAAGTTAGCTGAGTCCCAGGTGCACTCAGGGGGCCTGGGGAGCTGATCGGAGGAGGACCTCAAGGGAGACCGGCATCAAAGAGGCTGCAGCGCTTAGAATCCAAGCGCCTGATGATACCAGTGGCATTTCTAGCAAGAGGGCAGTGATGAGGGAGCTTGTTTAGGGAGGAAAAACTAAGAAGTCAACATGCAGATGCATGGCTTTGCTCTGCCAACTGTAGAGCCACGCAGGTGGAAGCCGGGGACAGCAGGTGCGAAAGGAAGGCAGAACAGAGGGGAAAGCCTGGGAGGACAGGATAGAAATGCATGTATGCTAATTATCCTTTCCAAAAAGAGGTTTTTGAGGTCATTAATTATAAAGGAAATATATAAATTATGCTAATGAAACAGAAATAAAAGATGAGAGTGGAAACGACTATGTTAGTAATGAAGGCTGTATATTTGAGAAGCAAATTTGGTCGTGGGAGCTGAAGTTAAAAACAGGAGACACAGTAAACAAAATAAGCAAGCCTACAAAATATACCTACCTCCGGAAAGGAGGCATTTGGTAGCTACCAGAAAACAGGTCATGGCATCAAATTCTAAAATAAATTTCTCAGATGGAACTTTCCAAAGGGACGAAGGAATGACTTAATGGGCAGGCAATGCTTCATCGCCAGTTTTATTGCAACAGCAAATTTTGTTTTTATATGACCGACTCTTAAAAAGAGGACCTTGAATAAAGTCAAGTGCTTGTACAAATGTGACCTTCTGATGGTTTGTCTTGATTTAAAAATAAAACATAGGGAGAATCAGCTGGGGCACATACCCTCTTAACCAACTTCACACCAACACAACTCTGAGCTGAGACGGCTCAGGCACCACGGAATCCTCATGCCGTGTGGATCAGAGCTCAGATAATCTGTGTGAAGACTCAGGAGATCACAGCCAAGAAAGGCAAGGAGGACTGTTTTCAAAGAAGCAAACACACAAACCTTCATACTTAATGGCCTCCTTGCTTCTGGAAACTCTGAGCAGATAAAAAGATGGTAGCAGATCACACTCCTGGGTTAGCTCAAGAAGGAATTTAGTGCCCCAAATCTCCCCAAAAAGGTCACCTAATTAGAGATCTAACTTCAGACCAATCATATAGAGTTTATGTTATCTCAGTAAAAATAAAACAAACCCAATATTAAAACAAATTATTATACATGTAATAAAATCTTTCCTCAATAATGTTGGCCCAAATTAACTGTGAAGTTCAAGAACACAGAGCACAACATGGTTCAGTAAAGCAGAATTGTTGACTCTGGGGCTTATCACTTCCCTAGAAAATAAAACTATCCACATCAAAACACTAACCAGCATAACTATCCTTAAAGAAATGAGAATTATAAGACATCCCAACTTTTCTCAAGTTTAATGTTGCAATACTTACAGAAAGATTAAAAAACAAACTAAGCACATGGGGCGCCTGAGTGGCTCAGTGGGTTAAGTGTCGGACTTTGGCTCAGGTCATGATCTCACGGTTTGTGGGTTCGAGCCCCGCGTCGGGCTCTGTGCTGACAGCCAGCTCAGAGCCTGGAACCTGTTCCAGATTCTGTGTCTCCCTCTCTGTCTGACCCTGTCATGCTGTCTCTCTCTCTCTCTCTCTCTCTCAGAAATAAATAAAACATTAAAAAGAATAAAAAAAAACAAAAACAAAACTAAGCACAGATTTTTCTAATAAGCTTAGCTGTATAGTGTTCCCTGATCATCGATATGCACCACACCATAATCCACCAGAACCCAACAACAGCTACTGGATGCTCATCTAACCAACTCGAACTTAAAGACTAGCTCCTGAAACCAAAATTGAGATATATCAGACTGCTAACTAAAACTGTTACTTCAAGTACAGTCCCAGGGAGCTAAGGCATATATTCTACAGAAATGATGCTAGAGATGCTCACCCTCTCATAAAGAAAACTGGGCATTACAACAGCAAATGAAATCCAATGGCCACCTGATAGATCTGGGGCCCAGCATACTGCTGGCACTGATTTGTGTGTGTATGCGTGCATGTGTGTATATCTGCACATGCAAACCTGTGTGTGGTGGGGTGAGGAAAGGGGGAGGTGGAGGACAAGGAAAGAGAACAATAAAAACCATCATATCTGATGGCTTAATAAGGTCATCAGAAGAACAATTAGGTACACAAGCATCAGGAGTGGGAAACTATTCCTAGATTAGCTTCAGGTGGGATAATGGCAGTTTCTCCAGGACACTGGGCAGTAGGGAGAGGCCCTTCCCTACCACCCCTCTCCAGTAACAGGACTTTGAGAGGGACACCCCAGCCGGCATAGAGACACGTCTATCAACACTGATGACCAACGTAGTAAGAAACACCACTGCCAAGGCAGCCTGTGAGCCCCTTTCCATATATGCATTACCCTGAATGAGATTCAGGGAGGACAGGCCTCACGGACAATTGTACACTCGGTTCAAGATTGGAAAAGCCCTGTATGAACATCGAAAAGGGAGGTGAGTGATGACCAGGAAAGTCTCCTCCTAGACTAGCCACCCTGCCTCTAGGCAACATGGGAACTCCTCTTTAACAGCATCTTCCACTTACAAACTCCCTTGGTGTTTTGATCATGGTAGCTACGTTAAAAACTAAACACAAAACACATACGTGGACGAAAAAGGGAGGTGACCCTATTAATTTTACTGCTATCTTATTACTGCCTAGTCTGTGTCTCACCAGGAAGGCCATGCTTGTGTCCCTTGGACTTATCATAACAACAGGACAGTTCGCCTCAGGGTCCTAAGAGCATTAAATGAGGAAGTCCGCATAAAACACCATAGCACAATACATGTTAACTATGCTAGTACTGTCATTTAACCTTAGGCCAGTCCCACACACACCAGCAAACCAGCAAAGAGGAGGGGGCAAGCGGAGGGGGTGGGGAGCCGCACCGTGATGGTGCGGTGCTTATTTTAATAAGTCCAAACGGTGGGCTTCCTTCCTCCATTGGTCCAGCCTCTTTCCAGCAATGGACGGGCTTACATTGGCCGAGCCAAATATCCTCTCAAGCCTAAATGCAAAATAATGACATTTTAAAAACCAGTGTGATATCAGAAAAGTGACTGTCGTTCCATGAGCCAAATATAATTAAAATTTACATGTAATGTCGACTGCCGAATGTACTTCACTGAAGGAATTCTTCCCCCCAGAGACTTAGCCACAGTGAAATCAGGAATGCATTAACCAGCAGAATGGAAAATATCTGGTGATGAAGAGGCCGGAGTGACAGCCAGGTCAGTAGCGCTACACTCCTCTGCTAGAAGATAAATTGCATCTGACACTGATGTACTCCTTCAACAAGATGACTCGCTTTCAGTTTCCGATTAGGAAAAAACGATGAGTGCACTAATCTCAGTGAATCAAGCTGTATGGTAAAAATTGTAAGAGAATTATTTAACTATAATCTATATGGTGACTAAGTACAGCGATCATATAACTTTAATAAACAAACAGTTATACTTGCGGGGCTTAATTTCAGCGTCAAATGAGGTTATTCAGAGCCATAATTTGTTGGATATTACCATCCTGTGACAAATGGCCTGGCTGATTTGAAAATTCTAAGTTGTGTGGCCCAAGAAAACACAACGGGCTTCCAACACGGCTCCCACTGGACCGACTTCCTGGATTCACCCCTGCTGAGTTCCCTGTTGGCACCACAATGATGAATGCCCAAGGCCACGGGCAGGCCATCTCCAGTGCCACACACACTTTGTTCCCACCAGCTGGACTTCATGCTGACAAAGAGTCGGCTGTGTCTTCCCAAATCTGTTTATGCCAGTCGACTTGTTATTGTAATGATGAAATTTAATTAAATATTATGGAAACTGATGGAATAGGAGTACTAATAAAGATAAATCTTGTTTCTATTAAAAACTAAACTGAAGGCTCTGGAAAGACTTAATAAAAGCAAGTCACTAAAAAGAAAGCCATTGGATTAGATGTGGGCAAGACAACTATAAAAAAGGAGAAAAGGAATGAAACCTAAGATTCTGTAAGATTGGATTGCTTTGCTTTGCTAAGGTCTGTTGTAGCTCTTGCGGTCGACACTTTTTAAGACAACGTAAAATTCAAAATAGGAGAATCACTGTCAAAGAAAAGCCCTTGGCCTCACAAAAGTTTGCCAAGCACATTTTTATATAGTTTAGTGAAAACAAAATATTCTGAATATGTATAATGTTTTAAAGGTTCCCTACTTTTAACTGGTAGTTTCAATTAACCAGTCCCAATTATGCTGGGTAGGAGGGTATTTTCCAGGCTTCAACTCAGAAACGACTTTGGATTAGTGGCTTTAAAATTTATGAAGTGTTATGATCTAAGCTGGATTCCTCTGGAATATAGATGTCCAAATTTTTATCCCATACAAATTTCTGCCAGATATAAACATTAAAAACATACTCCTTCCCTTCAGTCTAATATAGTAGAGGGAAGAACACAGTGGTTAAGGACAGGACGCTGGTAAGACGCCCCAGAAGTAGAATCCTGGCCCCCACATTACTAGCTCACATCAGCTGAACCACTTAGGTTCACTTAACCACTGCAGCCCCAGTTTTCTCATCTGGAAAATGCCATTCCTTAATGGCACCTACCTCAGTAGGCATTTAGAGGTTGAAATGAGAAAGTGCAGGTCACATCAAATGCTTACTAAAAGCTCCTGGTATATAATAAGTGCTCAAAAATGTTTATTAATATTATTACACTGCCTAATAAGAAAAAGTGCCTACTACTGCATAAGTAAAATTATAACTGATAGGTTCTTTGTTATGTTGGACTCGATGTGTCCATTTTTGGCAAGATGGCCTCCACCAACAGACAGCTAAGAGACACCTGTGGGAAATGTCCCCAAGTACAATAAAGCAGGGGTTCACAGCCAGATGCAATTCTACCTCTCAGGAGATAGTTGGCAGTGCCTGGAGACACTGTGGGCCATCATAACTGGGGGAGGGGCGCCTGCTGGCATTTAGGGCACAGAGACCAGGGCTACTGCTAATCCTCCTACAGCCACAATGCACGCAGGATGGCCAGCCCCTCCAACAAAGAACTATCCACCCCCAAATGCCAAGATGGCAGCACTGAAAAACCCCATCCCCTGAAGGACAGTATAGAAGGAGGATGTGGTTTCTAAAACCTGAACTCCATAAAATTATTCTGAGCAGAGATTGCTTAAAAGTGAAAATGAGATCTTCATTATCATACTGTCAAAGATCAATGACAGATATTTAGAGGACATGGATACATAGCAACAAGATAAGATTCTTTTGGCCAATAAACCCTCTTAAATAGGATCTATCTTGTAATACCTTCTGATAAATTTGGTTCTAACGGGAGCAATGTAATAGTTATGAGGAGGACTAGAAGTGGAACCTCACTCAGAAGAATAAATCTAAGAAAGATTCAAAAACCCCAAAGCAGGGGGTAGAAAGGCAAAGCACTGCTTCGGTACTCTGGGTGGGGGTGGGGGTGGGGGAAAGACTCACACAGGCTGCCGAGATTACGGAGCTAGCTAAGGGACCATCAATGTAGGTCCTTCCTTGGTGAGCAGCTGGTTTCTCAGCTTGGGCACCTGTAGGACTTAAACTCACTCTTCAATTCGTGATGTGGCTCAAAAACACTGACAGCTCCCTAGACTTCATTTAAACTACTTACTGTTCAATAAATCACAGGGCCTTTCTTAAAAGCAGGAGATAAAACTATAAAGTACAACCCAACAATATATGTGATATGTACCCCACCCGCCAAGAAACACAGAAGACTAGAAAGGAAGTCACCAACGTGTTAAGGGTCCTTACCTCTTCACACCCTTTTCTACTCAAATCTTTAAGACCTACACTTGATTCTTGCCAGAGACTTACTGGCTCTGTGACTTTTGTCAAATAACATAATTAATGTTCACTAAAATTCCTATCAAAGGGATAGGAATGTGTAAGTCCCATTTCCTGATGAGAACACGGAGGCAGAAAAGAAATGGTTCTATAATGACCATAAAAGTGCTAAGAAAAAAAAAAAAAAGCAGCATTAAGATGGTTTTTGTCGTCTTAAAAAACTAGATTTAAAATACTTTCAACTTATGACATTTATCTCTCAAGGTAACAAAGCAAATCTTTTCTACAAAGACTATAATTTCATCCACTAAATTTTGAAAACCATTAATATGTAATATATAGCTTTATACCTGAAAAGAGGAAGTAACTCAGAAATGCAAAAAGATATAAACTGTAGCAAATATATTTAACTATTTTATACATCATGTCAAAGGAGCTCTACTCACCCTTCTGATAGAAGAATTTCCTGTAATAGTACGCGCCCAGGTCCACATGCTCCACGATGTATCTCTTCACCCTGTCCAGGTGCAACACAAGGTTGTCCTTGGGCACTTCAAGTACCGCCACTCCTGCATTTGTGCAGTGGGAACTAAGCGTAGACTCAAAGGAGGCACTTTCACACCCACTAAAGGAACCAGAATTTGATTTTGACAGGCTGATCTTCCTTTCGCCTTCTCCACCTATCTCATTCCGAAAATACGGACAGCTCATTACAAGCTCATTGCTCTTATCGTCCCCCTGGTCCATGCTGAGGCTCCCCTTGGAATTCAGGTCCTCCGTGCTGCCCATCGGGGAGCTGAAACTGGCCGAGTGGGACAGAGGCCCTGAGACCAGGGATGCCACGGCAGCGGCCGATGCCCCCGTGGTGGTGTTTCTCCTCTTAATGACGTTGTGCCTGTTCATAACGGCCTCGTTCAAGTCAAATAATATACTCTGGACATCGTAGTGGGCAAAGCACTTTGGGCATGTCCAGGGCCTGACAGAGTCTTCTGACCGGTTGTCTTCAAGATCCGACGATTTCCCAAGTTCCTCACCTTTGGCATTGCGTAACTTACGAAAAATGGACGAGTCTCCAGTTTCAGACTTGGAACGGCGCTTGAGTGGTTTTTCCCTTTCCTTAAAGAGCCGGAGGTTCTCCCTCTGGGAGATGGGCCCGTCTATGACATCCAGAGAGAAACCGGACCCCTTGCCCCCACTGGCGATGAGGAAGTCACTGAGTTTGGTTGGAGTTGGACCTCGATCAGACTTGTCATCTTTGTAGCCCTTTAGCAAGTCGAAGAAGCTTTCTCCGGACGTTCCCTGCTTATCAATTGAAGAGGTGCTACCATATTCCCTGTGCAGTGATGGCCCAGTCTTGTATGTGGGCGAGATACATTCATCGAAGCTATCCACGTCAAGTTCACTTATGGTGATGTCGCTGTTGCTCCGCTGGCGGATCCTGCGGAGGGCCTTCCTAGGGGAGCTGGGGTAGGCTTCAGGCATGAGAAATCTGGAGTCCATGTTCTCCGCCGGCCTGGTCTTGTTTTTCAGCGTGTTCTGTATGCTTTTTAACATGGCTGAGTCACTGGAATTGAGGCTAACAGAACTTCCCTGACTCACAGGACTGCTTTTGGAGGACAGGCTCTCAAGGCAACTTGAGGTTTCTATTTCCTGGCTTGAACGACTAGATTCTTTGACGTTTTCCTTTCTCGGGGGCCAATCTGCAATCCTAGCCCTAACCCCCATCTTGGGGACTCCGGGGGTCGAGGTTATATGGTGAGAACCTTCGCTTCGGGGGGGCCCCACTGGAGCCATGACCGAGGACCCTAAACTGCCATTCTGGGACCTGAAGCGTCGCATGTAGAAGTCGTCGGTGTGGACTTTGGGGGCGCCATCTGTGGTGACAACTGAGGCCCTTTCGGGGGCAGCAGGCCTCTCCGTCTGCGACCGTTTCAAGCTGGTCATGATGTAAAAGCAATCAGACTCAAATCTCTGTACAAAGGACCATCATATCTAAGTTTTAAATGTGCACTTCCCTTTTGGAGAATGGTTTCCAGAAAATACAGCAGTTGCGGGAGATCTTAATCTTTCTCATTTAAAAGGTTAAATGATGCCTTATTTCCAAACTCTGAAAATCCAGATCTTCAAAACATTATAATCCACAACAGTTCCTTTGCTTCACTTTAACAGACAGCTGTCTTTCAGAAAAAAATGAATGGAACTTGTATCACAGGGACTCTGTGAGTGCCATAATCCCATGCTTTCCCTAAAAGAGAAGGACAACTAGGATTAGCATTTGATAAATACATCTAAAAATAAATATGCAACTGTTAAAATTGGACACATGAAAATAAAAGACTCAATAATGGATTGTGGTTCACAGTTTCACAGCCCATATTTTTAGTAAAGCAGGTTTGAAAGAAAGGAAGAAAGTGAAAGCATTCAAGAACACCCATCATTTTAAATGATGTATATTCTAAAAGACTATTCATACTTTAGCTTCACTGAACTGTTTCCTGTAAGAGGAGGGGCGTGGAGATCTTATTCTAGGACATCAAGGCTCCTACCCCAAGTACAGACCAAGCACAGGCTCCAACGACCTCCGATAACATAGAGCATCATGAACCAACCACAGTGCTGACCAGAAGTTCGAAACATGACCAACAGAGTTCGATAATTAAGCAATGCACAATTTTTAAACAAGACCAAAAATTATGTTATCGAGTATGTTGCAATACTCACTTTTTAACACCTTCCATATTTCAAAATCCTGACTTTCTTTTTTCTTTTTTTTTGGTTTCTTTATAAATGCTTAACACATTTGGCAAGAGCAAATACAATAGAGAAAATAAACAGGGTTTTCCCGGAGCCATTATACCCATTAGCGCTCCTCTGTATTTCCCTCACTTTATTACCTACCCCTGCGAGGATATTCCTCGGGATGGATCCCGCATTCACCATCACCTCTTCCCAAGCTCTCCTTAGTCTACTCTTGAAGCTAGAAATATTCCACTAATTAACCAAACGCCTGCATTTCCTCACGCACTGCATCCTCCCACCCCCCTCGCCGCCCCCCACACCCCGCTCCGGTGCTGATTTACGAAGACAGCAGAAACAAAATGCTGCTCTGGACAGACCTCTCCATATTCCCCGACAGACGACAGAGAAGTGTTAGCATCCTTGCAGGTGATGGGTGAAGAACACCAACTTCCTTGTGAGCCCGTCAGTCAGCATGCTGAGTGCAAAACCCCGCGTGGTTGCGTATATCCTGAAAATAAAGGCAGAGGACCCTTTTCCATGGCTCCGCAGATTACACAAGAGGTGGCCTTTAAATTCTTGCCAAATACATGTTTGGAAGGATGCTGCTGAACCAGCACTGTGCTGACAGGGCTGCATTGTCTACAAATCACGGCAGACACCCCGAGGACGACCCGCGCTCGCTGCACTCCGCTCGGCGGTAACAAGCACTTACTTCCACGATAATTAAGCATCTTGCTAGTCGGCCTCCTGCCTCCGAGGCAGCCGCTTTAATTTCTCTTGCAGTACGCAGCATCATTTTAGAAGACTCGCTGCTATTTAAAGACTGGAACATTTAGGGGAGTTTCAAAAACTGCACGCTGCCTGCAGAACGCAGGGCCGGCTGAGCTGCAGCTGGGCTCCTGGGCTGGGCCCGGCAGCCAGCAGATAAACGCCAATTGTTTTCACTCTGGCTCCTCTTCCTCGGCTTTTGTGAAGGGGATAATGGCTTTGCACAGCTACCTAATTAAACCTGGCTTTTGAGCTTTCTAGATACTTGTGCCCTCAGATTGCTAGATTTCCTTGACAATTCAAAACGTTGCATGCTCCTCTTGAGCTGTAAGCCTTCAAGTGGAATAACGTGCTAACTGTTGCTTCCAGGGGCGCAGGGGAGGCACCTGCGGCCACAGATGAGGGTCAAGAAGTGCTCCTTGTAAGATGTGAGGGAAACCAGCCAACTGAGCCAAAATGCAAAGTAACCTCCAGCCCATCTCCAGAGAAAAAAACCTTTAGACAACCAAAGCTGGAATTTATGCGCTATTTTGTAACTGGGAGTGGGGGGTGGGGGAGAGTGGGGGGGTGTTTATTTCAATGAACTATCTTTCAAACCAACAATACACTAGCTTAAAGCACAATTCTCAGTAGATTGTTATAAAAATCAGATGCTTTCAACATTCGTCACAAGCTCACAGAAACCCAAACAAACCTACCACTCCCAGAGCTTTCGGTCTCTCAAAGGCCAACACACTAATGCCACCGTGATAAAAAGACATTCTTGTCACATTTCATTTCCTTAGAAAATAGTTTGTTGCAGAACTGTCTTTTGTCTGTGAGGCTGTATCCATTGCAGGAGGCAAACTGAAAGCCAGCCCTAAAAGACAATAAATAGAACGGACTTGGAAATGCCCTCCTCTCCAGAACCATTGCACATGCTTCCTGGGGTTTTTTAGTGAGTTTGAAAAAAATCTTACACTTCCTAAAAATTTCTTTGCAGTTTAAAAGAAATGCCAAGACTCCCATTACGTCTTATGAAACAATACAAAGTTTCCTTTTAATTTCAAAATATAGATGGGCGCAAAGGGAGAGAGAGTGCCCACAGTGTCAAAAGCGAGGAGTCGAAGACAGACAACGAAGTTAAATCACAGAGGTTTTGTTCTGTCCTCAGGACCTTCTTTTCTATTCTCACTGCCTCCCAGCCCCATCTCTCTCTTTCTCTCCATCCTCATTTATAGCATCAAACCCCTTCCAGTGCAATGTGAACGGTGGATGCAGACTAGCATATGTAGAAATATATACGTTTTACATTTGTTAAATTAGTCAAAAATAAAAATTTCAACTATGTGTGTAATATTATGACAGATCTGTAACACCTAAAGCCTATTCCTTAGGGTTGACAGAAAAGCAAACGTATGCTGACAATTAGCAATTCTCTTAATTTTCAGCAAACCTGCCTAAGCATCATTAAATACAGTAAAAAGCAGTAGATTTAAATAGAAGAACAATACTAATTTTTGCACATCACCTCCATCTATTGAAAGAGTAAGCTATACAAAAACTTCCTGGCTACACATTTAATTTTCCACCTCTATGTACTATTTGAGTTTATGGTAGTAGACCCACTTAGCAAGAATACCAACCCCACTGTTTAGTTTGGTGACTTCCTGCAAATTCTAGAAACCAAGCAGATGCATTCAAATCCTACTGTAAAAGTCTTTTCATCACTCAAGGGTCTATCACAACATAACCCACCATTCTTTCTGGACACCAATGTTCCAGAAAAAGTGCTTCCTTTCCTCTTCTAAATCATCCCCTGCATTTCTGAATTTCCTTCTGAGCATCGACCACACACTTGGTGCTAGGGGTATTTGAGGAAACAATCTCTCCCTTCAAGGAAAGCAACAGGTGTAAAAACAGTCCTTCTCATTCTGGCTCCTTGAGACATTTACACTCTTTACCACTTCTTCTTCCCTAAAACTCTCTTCTCTGGATTTCCATGATAACCATGTTGCTTCATTTTCTCTTGCCTTTCTCTTTTTGGTCACTCTTCAGTATCACTAGTGGGCTCCACTGAACAGCTAGCTAGTGATTCCAGAGTGGCATCCTTGGCTTTGGCTGGCTTCTCCTACCATCCTTCATACTTTGGGAAGGGGCTATAAAGGGTATTAGTATTAGGACGTATGGGAGCACTGAATGCGTGATGATGAGAGGGCAGGCATGGGTATACCCAGGTAAAAATATTACTCTGGAAAGCAGGGTGTTTGTTGACTTGATCGGGTCACTGTTGCCTCTACAACTGACTGAAGACCAAATAATGGAATCACATGAGGAAATAGCTGCACAGTAGCCAGTGTGGACTGGTGACGTCATAGGTACCTGAACTTCTAAATATACTCCCTGTGCAGTTACGTCCAAATCTCTACTCATGATCTCTCCCCTGAACTCCAGGTAAAATACATGCAAGTACTCATTTGATATCTTCCTTATTTATCAACTTTGTATAATGAATTAGCTACCAGAAAAATGGAAAAAACAATTTTTTTCCAAGAAGCGAATGAGTGATGAGGAAGTGAGAACAATAAATAATTGAAGGAACCAAACGAAAGAACAACATGAGAAGCTTTCTTTGTGCCAAGGGCATAAAGAATAGTTTAAAGGCTATACAAGAAGATGTGGGAAGGAAAAAAAACAAAAAACAAAAACCAAAAAACTAACAACTATACTTCTGCCCTGAAATAATTTACAACACAATATGGGATGTTTACCAAAAAGATGTAGCGCTTCTCATCAAATACATCCATACTCCAAAATGGGATGTTTTTAGATTTCGCTAGTACTTCTACTAGTACTCTAGTACTAGTATGTATGAAATATTATCTTATGAAATTGGAGTATTTATGAAAATATCAATGTAAATTGTTTATAAAGTTGTATATATATATTTAGAATGTCCATAAATATTCCTTAGTAATACCCATATACTTTAGAATGTAATAGGAAGCTTATTTTAAAATAGAAATATAACCTCACAGTGCCTGAACATTAGGTTAGCTAAGATAACCAAATAAGGTAAACTGTTTTCTTTACATCCCTTCCTGGCTTTCCTGAATTTCACTCACATCACATAGAAGTAACATCTCAGATGGAAGGGCTGTCTCACTCTTTCAAGTAAGGCTGTAACACATACAAACATCTCAGTGCAATGTCATGTATAATTTAAGATTTATGAATCAGCACTTAACTTTTTAGAGAGGAATTTCCCTTCTTTCATTTCTGTTTTGTCCCTTCAACAAAAAGCAGGAAGGATTGGGAAAAACAGGGTTGATAAATCCAGTTCCTGTCTTCCAAATGTTCAGTATCTGAATAAGAGACCATTGATGGAGACAAAGGAGATTTAAAAAATGCCCTGAAATTAACCGAGTAAAAAGTTATAAAATACGAAATCTATATAGTAAAATGAAGTTCCCATTGAATCTGGAGATAAGAAAGCAATTTAAAATGTGTCTGTTAGGCCAGAGCAAGAACCAAAAGCAAGAATAACATTCGGCTCCTACCCTCCCACCTAACTAAAAAAGTTCACTGAAAAAAGTTACTTTTCAAAGTCCTATTAAAGCTTGAAGGTCCTCTGTGTAGTGGAGGGTGAAGGAAACAACAAACCTTGGCAGAAAGCTTGATGGTGGAAACGGGAAGATAGAATAAAGATGCCCAGCAAGTTACATAATATGGTGGAGTTACTGATGGGCAATGACATGATTCAACAGCCGGCAAAATAAGGAGAAGAGAAATATATGGGAATGTTTACCTCTTATGCTTAAACATGAATAGACATTTAATAAGCAATTCTAGGTCTGAGGAGCTCAAGGTAGAAACACAAAGGTAAAAAGTAGAGTAAAATGTAAGAAGTAGAAGGGGAACAGTGAATCAGAATTATCAGAGGAAAAATAATAGGTGTCTGAGGTGCATGAAATGAACACTTTCAAGGAAAAGAAATTGGAGCTCACCCACTCCTCAGGGGCACTGAGCATTTCCTTGCCTGGCACCAGGATATAAGAGACCAGACCAGAAGCACCTGGGTGGCTCAGTTGGTTGAGTGTCTGACTTCGGCTCAAGTCATGATCTCATGCTCTGTGAGTCTGAACCCCATGTCGGGCTCTGTGCTGACAGCTCAGATCCTGGAGCCTGCTTCCAATTCTGTGTTTCCCTCTCTCTCTGCCCCTCCCCCCCCCACTCTCTCTCTCTCACAAAAATACATAAAACATTTATAAATAAATAAATAGAGACCAGACCAGATCAGTGAAGCAAGCGTATGTTTTTCATGTACTAATTAGTACATTAATATTCATTTAAAATACATAAAAATTATATCCATCAATACTGTACAATGTAATCTACTGCACAGCTGATTATCAAATATAATTTGGTACTAAACCGCTTATGACCAAACATGAGTGAAGGAAAAGGGAATGTGAGAAATGGGAACACCCAGTAAATGTCTCCTATGCGGGAGTGGGGGTGCAATCCTCAGCAGCTTCCCCCAAACGGTGCTTCAAATTCTGCAAGTTACAGATCCACGAAAAAGGGTCCCAGAATTAAATAATGCAGGGACACACTACATATCACCTCCCTCACAACACAATAGTAGATTAGTAGATTCAAGGTTACATGAAATACAAAAAAGGAAAAAAAAGTTTATTTAAACTAGGTTTCTTAACTGATAGGACCATGGATTCACTTTTTAAAAAATAGAACATTTTCATATTGTGTATCCTATTGAACATAATTGGAGACAAGAATGTCCAATATTAGAATAATCTAGAATACAAACAAAACTGTATATATATTATACATATAGGTTTTTTTTTTTAAGTTACATACAGATATATAAACAAGCCAAAAGAAGTTGCCCCAGAGAATTTACAATGCCTGTCTTTAGGTAGTTGGATTAAGAATAATTTCTGAGCTTTCCTTTTTTTCTTGGTACTTGTACTATTTATTTTCTAAAATGAGCAAATGTAACTTTAATAATCAGAAGAAAAAATTTCGAAAAAAAAAAAAAAAACCAACCATCATTCTGTTGCTTCAAA
This sequence comes from Hyaena hyaena, assembly GCF_003009895.1. Classification (NCBI taxonomy): domain Eukaryota; kingdom Metazoa; phylum Chordata; class Mammalia; order Carnivora; family Hyaenidae; genus Hyaena; species Hyaena hyaena. The sequence continues at coordinate 800,706 of NW_024081031.1, forward strand.
AAAGAAAACAACCTGGGAATGTAGTACAATGAACACACACACCTCTGACTACTAATTATAAAATACTGCCTTGTTTATTTTTTTAAATTTTTAATGTTTTTTATTTCTGAGAGAGAGAGAGAGAGAGAGAGAGAGAGAGAGAGAGACAGCATGAGCAGGGGAGGGTCAGAGGGAGAGGGAGACACAGAATTGGAAGCAGGCTCCAGGCTCTGAGCCAGCTGTCAGCACAGAGCCCGATGCGGGGCTCAAACCCACAAACCATGAGATCATGACCTCAGCTGAACGACACTTAATTGACTGAGCCACCCAGGCGCCCCTAAAGGTCCAACTATGCAAATCACCGAACAAGTCAAAGCTCAACAGATGTCAGGTCCTTCCCAGGAGATGATCTTACACTAAATCTCCCGATTTAAATGAAATCAAAGAGAGCTTCATGAAATATAGAGTATTAAAGACCAAAAGATCAGCAGTATTTACAGATTTAATTAGTTCATACAGATGATTAACACAACTGTCTAAACTTCCTCATTTACAGATAATTTCTTTGTATTTAATATCAATATAAAAATGCCCTCTAGCCCAAAGAGCCTCCATTTCACCTTGTCACCAGGTGGTGGTGACTGAAACCCAAGTGAGGCTGCATAACCAGAACAAGGCTGAGCCACCCATTGTCCCCTTTCCTGGGACGCTTCTACTTTCCCATGTTCACAGACATCTCACCTTCTGTCGTTACAGTCCTGAGGAGATTCGGGCTAAATGTGAAGAATGTCACCATCTGGACTCTGCTATGAGATATCGATGGCTCAAGAAACCAACACTGTATTTAACCTGGAGAGGGAGAGTCTAATAGTATTGACTTTCTCCTCTGGGAACAGAAGGCAAAGAGACGGTCTGAACTGTATTAAGTCAGATTTAAATTAGATAAGCTACAAAAGCTACCTTTGATCCATACACGATGAACAGCAGCTGAGAATCCACATCATTAAGATAGCTTATCAGGCCACCAACGTGGATGCAAGGGCACTGTTTGGGACTCTGCAGTATACTAGTCACCCTTCCAGGAGGATCCAGAGAGGGAATATTTTCACCCTCAAAGTCCCTCTAATCTACCTGGAACAAGAGGGCTATGGGAATCCAGTAAGAACATAACAAATGGCTTTAATAAACATATTGTGGTTCTCTCAATTGAATATTTATATTCTAAAAAGGGAAGTGCACTTGAGAAAGCATGTGTAAATTCAACTTAGAAAAAGAGTAGAAAGTAGCATCAGTAAGAATAATGAATAAACATAAAGTTATTTCTATATACGATTCTAAAATCCAAATAATTACTAATCATGATTAATAACAATAGTAACCGTATTTCATTTAACAGATTTAAAAAAATTTTTAACATTTATTTTTGTGAGAGAGACAGAGCATGAGAGGGGGAGGAGCAGAGAGAGGGAGACACAGAATCCCAAACAGGCTTCAGGCTGTAAGCCATCAGCACAGAGCCCAACATGGGGCTTGAACTGTGAAATCATGACCTGAGCCGAAGTCAGATGCTTAACTGACTGAGCCACCCAGGGGCCCCACACTTAGCAGATTTTAAAATACCACCAAAGGACCAAGACTTCAAAGAAAAAACTTAAAACATAAAATCACCCCACACTGCTTTAGCATTTCCTTAAATACAGATTGCAGATCGTTTATTTTTCTGTTTCTTCCTACCCTTATTTCTGGCTATGAGCTCTCCCTGCAGGGCTCCAGAGCAGCAGGACTCTTATCCACTTCTCTCTCCAACACGTGTTCAAGGCTCCAGCCCTCCCAAGCACCCTGTGAAGTAGTATCTCCGTTTTCAGGGAGATAAGTAGATTGCGTCTGACACAAGGCTCACTCTCAGTAAATACTGGACTGGCAGTTAGAGAATTTATGGCAGAAAACTACTTAGAATATACATTACAAAAGAAAAAACATCTCCCTTTGTAGGCTGAATTATTAGTTTTTTAAATGTTTATTACTTTTTTTTTTAATTGGGGGGGGGCTCAAAGAGAAGGAGAGAGAGGGAATCTCAAGCAGGCTCCATAAGGTCAGCCCAGAGCCCAGCATGGGGCTGCATCTCACAAACTGTGAGATCATGACCGGGGTCAGAATCATGAGTCAGACACTTAACCGTTTGACTCTGAGCCACCAGGCACCCCGTTTCTGAAAACAAGCTCCTGTATGAATCTCTACTTTTTTTTTTTTTTTTTAGGTTTTTACAATGTTTTTTATTTATTTCTGAGAGAGAGAGAGAGAGACAGAGTGAGCAGGGGAGGGTCAGAGAGAGGGAGATATAGAATCTGAAGCAGGCTCCAGGCTCTGAGCTGTCAGCACCGAGCCGATGTGGGGCTCAAACCCAACAAACCGTGAGATCATGACCTGAGCCGAAGTCGGATGCTTAACCAACTGAGCCACCCAGGCACCCCTATGAATCTTCACTACTAGCAGAGAAATACATCTAGTGGGTAAAAAACATTTATAATCAACTTCCTTAAAATGCTACAGTGGTCAAGTCACTTGTCTTTCAGGAACCTTCATGGCCCCTCAATTGCCACCCTGTTACTGTGTGATGTAGGCCTGGAATTCAACACTGCATGGTACCTGTCCCCAGACTCCTTCCCTCTTCCCATGACATTACAGGAAGGTAGGTCTGCCCTAGACAAACTATGGTACTTTTCCACAAAGATCCACCGGATGACTAAACCTGAATCAAGGGTATCCCTCTCTGAGCTTACATTCAAAATTTTAAGTTGTGAGTTATGAGGAAAAAACCCTTGTTCAAAGCCGTCATCTTCCACACGTGGTATCGCAGGGTCAGAAACTCAAGTTCACCAGGGGCAAACAGGCAGGGACAAAGCCCGTGTGTGAAGCCACATTTCCTCAAACTCCTATCCGGTCACCTGTGCCCTGAGTTCTTTCAGAACATGCTTTGCAACAATTCGCTGCCATCCGTTTTAACTACAGTTTGAGCACCATGATGCACCAGTTTCCTTTTTTTTTTTCTTCATTTTTTTTAACATTTATTTATTTTTGAGAGACAGAGAGACCGCACATGAGCAGGGGAGGGGGAGATAGAGAGGGAGACACAGAATCGGAAGCAGGCTCCAGGCTCTGAGCTGTCAGCACAGAGCCCGACGTGGGGCTCGAACCCACAAACCGCGAGATCATGACCAGAGCCGAAGCTGGATGCTCAGCCGACTGAGCCACCCAGGCGCCCCAGCACCAGGTTCCGTATGCAGCGTCCCGTACAGCAGCTGCCAGGAGGTATGATCCACAGAGCTCGTGTGGACGACTCTCCCACTCAGAAAAGCCTGGGTCACTGCTCTAGGGGGTCTGATGCCTACACCATGTTGCTTGCACTAGAATATTCTACCTCCTAAAAATGCCTCTCCTCCCCTCCTACTTTTCGAAATTCGTGATTAGCCCTACATATGGTTTGGCCTTTTCTCCTCAATTAGATGTTTAGGTTCCTGGGGGCAGAGACCCATTTGGTTCTTATCCCCAAAGCATCTAAGCTCAATCTCCTTGAAACGGAAACATTAGGAACAAAAGTCACAGGATCTCAGTTAAGATGGACTAGAAATTAATGGACAAATTAAAAGAATTCATACTGTTAATTTAAAATGTGGTTATGGCTATCTCATGAATATCAGTGTTGAGGGGAACGGGTCAAGAAAAGGAAAAGTCCACCTAACTGAAATCTAGTACAGATTTCAGCTTCATTTTTCTCTCTTTAGGAGCCTTCACAACAACAGAAGTGAATGAAAAATAACAGCAATTTGACCTTTTTCCCTTCTATTCAGTTCCCATCAAAGGGCATGAAAATAGCCACACAAATGAGCAAATCTTTTAAAAGAACAACCAGAAGTGCATCAGTTAGAAGCGGACAAGGCCCCTTCACAGTGAAATCACTAAAAGGTAAACTAATGCACGGTTGGATTAGCTCTGAAAAATCCTAGCAAAGTAAATAAATACATTTACAGGAAAAAGGAGGGGTGGTTAGCACAGCACAGGTGGGAGAGACAACAGAAACCAGAAATAAAAATAACCACCATCAAATTCATGACGGTCAAGATAATTATCTTTTAGGCTCATGTAATTTCTCTTCCGTATACAAGGCTTTCCACTGTTGCCCCCTTTTCCAAAGCTGTTTTTGAAACGAATGAATTCTAGGATTCTTGCTTTAAAAAGGAAAAAAAATGGAAACGGTGAAGAAAAAGTGAAAAATATATCCCTCCTTCAGGACATCCCAATACTAACCCCAAGGGTAAACACTCCTAATAGTTTGTGTATTCCTCCAGATATTGCGTGGACCAGGCATACACACTAAGATAGGCATTGAATGATAGATACAGATGGAGAAAAGAAAGGATCCAGTGCAAGGGAGCGCTCACTTTGGAAGAAACTTGATCTAGCACAGAACTAGAAAATGAAGGGAGGTAGAGGATGAACAATAAAGAATAAAAGAATCTACTTATGTCCAGGAGAGGCAGAGGACCTCCCCCTGCCAAGCTGACATAAAATAACTTGATGAAACACTTCACAACTGACACATTTGAAATCATATATATATATATATATATATATATATATATATATATAAATCCTGGTTCTGAAAATAGGAGCCCTCTACAAATGTTTCTGGCAACTTGTCAGCAACAATTAAGACAAGAGCGAGTGAAATAACTTTTTTTAAAACCAATGCACACCACATTCCTCCAGGTTTTTTTCTTTACTAATTATGCATATATACAAATATTCATGCACATTATACATAATCCTCAAATAAAATTACTTTTATCTATTCCTGACTTCTAAATGAGATTTTACTGACAAATTTATTATTTTAAGAGCTGAGGTATAGCTGACATAATATTATGTTAGTTTCAGGTCCACAACTTAGCGATTTGATATCTGTATGTACTCTAAAATGATAACTGTCCAGTTAACATTTGTCACCTTACACAGTTACAAAGGTTTTTTTTCTTGTGATGAGAACATTTAAGTTCCATTCCCCTGGCTACTTTCAAATATGCAATACCTTACAGTTAACTACAGACACCATGAGGTACATTAGGTCACCGTGACCTATGCATTTTATAATTGGATATTTGTGCCTTTTGATCACCTGCACCCATGTCACTTCCCCTCAACCTCAGGCAACCACCCATCTGTTCTCTATATCCATGAGGCTGGTTTTTGTTTTTAGATTCCATGTTACTCACAAATTTAGTAACTTATCATTTAAACTTTCATTTACAAACTAGAAAAAAAGCTAACGAAAATGCAAATCGAACAAGTGTTCAAAGATAAAGCCATGGGGCAGGAAGACCTCTGTTTCTTGGCAACTCTTTCCTTAAGGGGAATGATAAGTTTGATCTTCAAATGTCATCTTGTGTGTCTGCACCAGCATTCACTTCAAAATTTCATCACCTTGCCTCTTCGGAACTGAGTGTTTACAGAGTGCATACAAGCACAATACTTATACTCTCCTGCCTAAAACCTCACTCTAAGTTCCCACTACTTTCAAGGCAAAAGAACAATCTCCCAAATGCAAAACAGATCTCTCCAAGCAACAGCCCTGTCTCTTTACACTCTGAATCTTCAGCTTCCAGTCAAAGAGAAAGAGAACCAGCTACAATTCCTTGAATGTACTTTGAATGCACTTATGAGCCTTCAAAAACAAAACAAAACAGGGGCGCCTGGGTGGCTCAATCGGTTAAGCGTCCAGCTTCCACTCAGGTCATGATCTCACAGTTCGTGGGTTCGAGCCCCTCATTGGGCTCTGTGCGGACAGCTCAGAGCCTGGATCCTGTTTCAGATTCTGTGTCTCCCTCTCTCTCTGACCCACCCCCACTGGCACTGTGTCTCTCTCTGTCTCTCCAAAATGAATAAACATTAAAAAATTAAAACAAAACAAACCAAAAACCCAAGCAGCAGCCTGTGCTGGAATACAACCTCACCTGATTCTCCTCCCTCATTGTCTTGGCCTGTACCTACCTTCCACTCTTCTCCCTGTTCACTTCTTAGTCCTCGAGACTGCATTTGGGTACAGTTTCTCCTAGGAAGTTGTCCACACCCCAGCTCCTGCCATGTTACCTTTTACACAGCATCCCTTGAGAGTACTCATGTAACATATGGGGGTTCAAAATCAAGACAAGTATTCTCTAAAGAAATCACCACTGTAATTCATATTAACTTCTAACACCAGCTATGCCGGCAATAAAAATGAAGGATTCTCAGTTTGAAGTTTTCTGATAAAGTAATTGATTTTGAAGTTTTTTTTTCCACAAAATTGCAGGTAAAACAAGTTTAAAAGAAAAAAATATGTTGGAGAAAAGAAAATTCTTTAACAGAACACAAGTGCAAGGAAAGGCCTAACTAGTGTTATGACAATCATGGGTATAATAACCCTCAAAGACATACAAATCAGAACAACACTATATCATTTTAAACCCATTAGGAAAAATCTTAAGAATGCCAGTACTCACTGTTAATGCTGTACAATTAAAACAGACATCCTTATGTTGCTAGAGGCAATGAAAATTGATAGAACCCTGTAAGTGGGGCGAGGGGGGGAGGAAGAAGGTAAACCAGAAAATAATCATAATCATTGTTGGGCTCTGTAATCTCTCTTTCAACATTTGGAAATGTATGGTTGTCCAGAGGCAGGAAAGGTTTTCCTCTGCCGAACCCCAGGCCTCCCCTTCACACTCACACCAACTCTTTCTGATCTCTATTTCTCCAGCAGGCCCTGGGCTCTCTGCCAGACTTTCCATTCGTCCCTAACACTCTCACCACATCCTTGGTTCCCAAATGACAATCATACAAAATATTCTGATATTTCAGGGTTTTCTGATGCACCACTCATGAGGCCACAAGTGGGCCCTGAAGCAGGGGACTGTGCCTTATTTAGCTTTAAGATACTTGGTCCCTATAGGAGTTTAATGATAAATGTCATCCATGTTTGAATATAAGAACAAGTGGTACAACGAACACTGAGAAGTGATTTTACAATCTACAGAAGGAAAATCTATTGTACAAAGATACTCACTGCTATGCTACCTAGGTTCTCATTTATGCTTTTTATCAGAATAATACATACAATAGTTAAAGGCAAACAGTACTACAACATATGAGAAACCAAACCAAACCAAACCAAACCGAACCAAACAGCAGCTCTTTACCTCATCTTCTCCACTTCCAGGAGCTACCACTTTCAATTCATAGTACTGTTCCCTCCAATATTTCCATATTCCTGCATTAACATGTTCGTATTGCTACTTCTTGACTTACCTATCTTAGATATTATCTGCTGAAGTTCTATTGTGGAAAATGAGAAATGAGCATGCTTTCAATAAGTTTCCCTTTCTTTTCTTGCCATATTCTATGTACATATTTTTGTACATGCATTTGTGTACATGTGGTATCGTGGCTATACATAGAGCAGGATTTGTATTGCTGTGGTTATATGTCCTTAATTGCTTAGTTTATTTTTCCTGGAGTTAATAATTCCTTCATTTTCCCCCATTTGCTTAGTTTCTACAAACCTACCCTTAATTCTTCCTAAATTCAATGAAAAAAAACCCAAAACAAACTTCATTACTGTTTTCCAGATGGTTACCAAAGCAATGAGTGCCCTATCAAATCCGTTTCTCTTTCCTGTGCCCTCTCTTTTGAAGCTCTCCATCCTTATACTCTAATCTGAGCTGGCTGAATGATAGGTTTACTGCCTTGGCATTGTGAGAAGCATCCCATCATTATCCTCTTGACAGTTCCTTCTCTCCTCTCCTCCAAAGGGCCTCTTGCTTCCCGGATCTCACACCTTACTCCCTCATTTTGATGACCACTATCACTATCTTCATTTGGCAACTGCCTAAGAAGTACATATGTAGTAAAAGCTTTGAGACTTTTACTTGGAATGTCTAGCCTTAAATTGACAATTTGGCTGGGAATAGAATTCAAGGTAGGAAAAGATTTACCAATGGAATTTTAAAGGTATTATTTCATTATCTTCTAGCTTCCACTGTTCTAACAGAAAACTGCAGTGATATTCTGATTCCTGTTCTTTTATACATTTTTTTCTTTTTTTTTTTTCCCCAGGAGGTTTTAAAGATCTTTTTAGATACTGGAGTAGCCTTTGTGTGAGCCTTTTTATTATCCTTTTATTAGACACCCACTAAGCCTTTTCAATATAAAAACATTATCTCTTTCACTTAAGTGAAATTTTCTTTCTTTTATAATTTTTTTTAAAAAAATAATTCTCTTCCTTTCCCTTTCATTTTCAACATTCTACTTACTGGATACTGGATCTCCTGAATAGTTGGGTTATATCCTCTCTCCCCATCCATTTCTTTTTCTTTCAAGTACTGGGAAGAATTTTTTTTAAACTTCATTTTCCAACCATATTATTAAATGTTTCATACTGATTCTTAGACTCAATTTTGAAAAAGTTTTGTCTTCAATGATTGTTTCTTCCCATTAAAAAAATAAATTCTATTCTTATTTCATAACTGTAATACTCTATCTCATCCCCATTAATATTAAGCAAAATTTTTAAAGCTTCCTCTTCATATTCAGTATCTATATTTTCCCCACATATACTTTTCTTCTATCTGTTGTGATCATTACCTTTCTCACATGGAAGGCTTTTTGCTCATATGTTTGCTATCACTAACTATCCTTTTATATTTAATATTCAGGCACTGGGGTACCTGGGTGGCTCAGTCTGTGAAGTGTGTGACTGTTGGTCTCAGGGTTGTGGGTTCACGCCCCACACTGGGTGTAGAGATTGCCTAGAAAATATAATCTTAAAAAAAAATAATAATAAGGCATTAAAATAAAGCTCTGTGTGGAGGCAGGCCTTGTTGACTGCCACATAAACTTTCCTTTAGGGGATTGGTTGGGGACCTAGTTGTGTTACTTGCGAAAACTGAACATAGGGAAAATTAGAATTATGACTCTTTAGCATCTGGTTAGTCTCTGAGCTCTCTTCCTATATCCAGGGAAATTCCTTGTCTTATCTTCCACAACAGAAGCTACAAACGGCACACTGTCAGCTAACCAGATATTCTTACAGACAGGGTGCAGACATACAACCGGTCCCTCACCCAATGAGATGAGCACATCCTGAACTCGGAGTTGAAAAGTAGTATCTGGAGAGAACAAGGGGGTGGTGAATCCATTTACATGGAAAGTGATGGTAGCAGTGAGGCCTACAGCGTCCAGTAGTGCCCTTGGTAAAGTGCACATGGTGGCAACACAAAGCTCGACACCCAGTGTTGAGAGGCAACACCGCACTGGCTTTCTTGTATGACTGAGCATTCTCTCCAGCCACTTGGCCTCCCCTGTGGTCACTCGTTTTCTAAGCCTAGCTCTACAGCCTTCTCAGTGGTGCTGCAAGTCACTGAATATTATTTCCATAAATCCTTTGCCAGCTTAAACCAGAGAAAGGGTTCTCCCTCTATACTGGAGGACTCACAAATGCCAGGTGTGTACAAGTCATTTTTAGGATACACTTCAGTTTCTCTAGAGGAGAACGGTTCCATTTCCTGTCTAGCTTTCAGCATTCCAAGAACCAAGCTCAGCAAAAAATGTTTCAAATAATTCCTCCCATTTTCAGGAGGCTTTATAATCATATCAGGTTAGGGAAGGGACCCCAGTATCTACCTACAACCAGTCTCACCTTTCCAATCTTCTCAGCAACTTGAATCCTCCAATCTTGGCCTTGTACAGGGTCGACATTCCCTAGGACCCCTCTGTAAAGGAATTCACATTCAGCTCTGTCCATATCATTAGGTGCAGGGTGTCCAGCCCTCTGCTGACCAAAACTGTGTTGATAATCCTAACCTGCTCCTATTTTTCTCTTATTTGTCTTTGTATATTTATATCTTTTTATATTCCTTTAACATCACTGGCATAGGGGTTAATGAGGGAAGGAAATAATTGTGGCATGTGTTCAATCTGATGTTTAACTGGGGACTGCAGTGCTATTAGTCTAAACTGAAAGCTTTCAATTATGAAATATTTGAAACATGCAATACTGTAGCGATATCTAGTACCCATCATCTGGATTTAATAAATGCTAATATTCTGCCAAATTTGCTTCAGATTACAAAGAAATAAAATGTTATAAATATAGCTAAAATATCAGTTTCCAATCCCGTTCTGCTCTCAGCTTCTCTGAAAAAACGTCTCCTAAAGATGCTATGCACCCTTCCCATAAGTATTTTGTATATTTATGAAATCTGTACAGATGGTATCATTTGGAAAGCATTCTTTTACAACTTTTTTTCACACAAAAATTGTTTTTAAAGATTTATTCATGTTGATACAAAAAGACATAGAGCCTTTAAATTCACTTCTGTATGTTTTTTATTCTTTGTATGTACTAGATTTTATTGATCTAGATTATTTCCAATTTTTTCTATCACAAACAATGAACAAATGGCCACTGAACAAATGGCCACTGCTTTCGTATCTTCTTTGGGGACATGTAGGAAAGTCTCTCTAAAGGATTCTAGAAAGGGAACTGCTGAAACCTTGAGTTGAAGCATTATTCAACATTATTAGATACATCAGACTGCTCTTTAACATGCTTGTAACAATTTTACAATCCAACCATAACAAATAGGACATCACTTTCTCTACCACCTTTCCCTTTAAATTATTACCAGTGTGATGGTATCAATGTTACACTATTGTTTTCACTGGCATTTCCATGATAACTAGTAAAAATTTTGATCCACTTATTGGTCTTATTTACTTACACGTTGTCCATTTTTCTTTGTTACTGACTTGTAGGATTACTCCATATGCTATGGGTATTAATCTTCCATGAGATATGTATACCTGAATGTATTTCATATTCTGTAGCTTTGACCTTTGTTCAAGGTATATTTTCTCATATACACATTGAAAAATTTTAACACAGTCACATTTATCACTCTTCTCTTTAGATTTTGGGCTTTTTGGATCTTGTTCAAGAAAAAATTCTTCCAATTTCCAACACCATGCAGATGTTGTCCGATACTTTCTTCTAAAAGTTGAAAGGTCACTCTTTAAAGGGTATGTCTTTAATTCATCCAAAATTTGTTTACAGGAATATATTTTTACTTTTACCATTCAATCCAACTATTACTTTTTTTTTTTTAATGTTTTATTTATTTTTGAGATAGAGACAGCGTGAGCAGGGGAGGGTCAGAGAGAGAGGGAGACAGAGAATCTGAAATAGGCTCCAGGCTCTGAGCTATTCCTCAGCACAGAGCCCGATGCGGGGCTTGAACCCACGAACCGTGAGATCATAACCTGAGCTGAAGTCGGACGCTTAACCGACTGAGCCACTCAGGTGTCCCCCAACTATTACTTTTTGCATGCTCTTTCCATATTGATTTTTAATACAATGACAAAAAAAGTCCTCATGCATGTGGAGGCCTCCTCGTGTGGTCTCCCTATCTGATTGGATAGTCTGCTTTTCTGTCTGACAATGTCAAAGCAATTGAAATATCATAGTATTATAATAAATCCTGCTGATGTCATTAATTCTACTTCTTCAACTAATTGTAGTATCATTCTTGTCAAGTTTCATGGCAAACTCTCTTGGTTTTGTATAAATTATAAATTTTTAAATTTATAAGTGAACTCAGAAAACTTTAAATTCTTTGTAATATTGAGTTTTCCCACTCAGTAACATATATAGATCTATTTAAAGATTTTTTAACCCAAAGATATTGTGTTCATTTGTTATAGTTATTATCAGGTACATTATAATATTTTCTTACTTAGACTAGGATCATTTATGTCATCACATTTTCTAATACGCACTGCTAGCATACTAAAAAGCTACTGACTTTTTATTTATTTCATATCTGGTAATCTTACTGAATTGAATTCTTTAATTCTTAATAAGCATTAATAGTTTAATAATTCTCTTTAGTTTTTTGCAAAATGATAATTTTTTCCTTCTGTTGCCTTACTAAGATGGCCGGTTTCAGAAGTAACCCAATGAATTAATTAAGAAGGAGCCTGTGCAAAATCTCTCCCACAGTCACAAGGACTGGACCACTCTCAGGTAGAAGGCAGAAGATAAGACTCTGTCTGAACGGACGGTTAACATGCCTTAAATTTAGAATACAATGTTGAGTAAAAAACCAACATTCTATATTCTGCTTTGTAAATATATATTTGTACATGCAAAAACACAAGGACTTCAAAACTAGAAGGGAAATGAAATAGCTGATATAGTTGAATAGGTGATTTTTTGGAAGGATTTTTTTTCTTTATAAATATTTGCTATAAAGTAGTTCCCCCCCAAAGAAAACCCAAAACAAAACAAAAAAACCCGTATTACTTTGAAAATAATACAAAAATAACACACATTCCACAATTTTTATTAAAAATAATGAGATATCAGTAAGAAAGTCATGAAAATATGCTAGAATATTTAAAAAAGAAATAAATCTTACTATATGTGGGTATTGTGCAATGATAAAGGATCTGTCAGCTAACAAACATGATACTACTCCATACAGCCCACTATCGTCACTAAAGCAAATAGCAAGGAGTACAGTTCAGATTGCATTCTTAGATTACCTTTGGGATTTTTTTGGGTAGGGAAAAGACAGACAGATTATACTTTCGAAATCATTTTTGAAATGCTCTTCATTTGGACTTGATTATAAAATCAAGGGACATCTACCCTTCAATGAAACCACTAGGCAGACCTACCCCCTCCTTCCCAAAACCAAATTCAGGAGCTTTGTAGTTTCGAGTACAAAAGTTTCCTAGTGACTTAATTAGAAAACAGACAAAACTAATACCCTGACCCAAATGAAAAAGTTGTGTGGCACAAGTAAAACAAAAACTGAACAGTAATATGAAGGGAAAACTGTGAAGAGAAAAAAAGTGAATGAAAGACAAAACAGTATATATGTGAAAATAAAATATACTAGAATAAAAACGATAATTTCCAAATAGAAACTCCAAAAAGATAAAATATAATATAAACAAGTAGAAAAGAATTCATGTTCTTGAAGAGAAGGCCCATTTCTCTACATTATCTCCAACAGCTTTTAATTTTTGCCAATTTGATGATGTGAAATGCAAGTACTTTCTCTACAGAGAGAAATGGGATGGCATGATTCAGAGGATAAAAGGAAATGACAGAAAGGTACCATTAAGTCAGGAAGTGAGGTATGGAAAAATTGTGATAAAAAGCTGTAGGGCACTTGACTGGCTACTTAATAGATAGAAAATGTGACTCTTGATCTTAGGGTTGTGAGTTCCAGCCCCAAGTTGGGTGTAGAAATTCAAACAAACAAACAAGTAAATAAACAAACGCATAAGTAAGTAAATAAATAACTGATGAGAACAAGGAAAGGGAATTAATATTGCTCATATTTCTAAGTGGAGTTGAACCAAAGCAGGCTTTCATGTATTAAAAAAAAACTTATAAAAATTGTATCATTTATTCACATGAAACCAAATAAAAGTGGGTCTAGAGAAGAGAGAATCAAAAGGTACAACTAGAAGGGCCCCTGGGTGGCTCAGCCAGTTGAGTGTCAGACTTTAGGATCATGTCATGATCTCATGGTTTGTGAGTTTGAGCCCCACATTAGGCTCTGTGCTGATATCACAGAGTCTACTTGGGATTCTCTCTTTCCTTCTCTCTGCCCCTACCCCACTCATCCTTGCATGCTTGCTCTCACTCTCTCTCTTTCAAAAAATAAATAAACATTTAAAAAAAATTTTTTAAAGGAGGAAGAAGAAAAAATATAGATAGCCAGCCACCTGTTTCCCTTACATCCTGTTTGGGAACAGGACATGGTATAAATAATAAACAAATAATAATATAAAAAATATAGATAGCAATATTTACTCAGCACTTATTATGTGTCAGAGACTGTGAAGGACATTGCATTAGAAAATGAAAATGACTAGAAATATACACAGACTGCAGTGGAAAGACCCAGAAGTACTTCAGATTTGCTGAGGAAAAGCTTCACTAAGAGAAGAGTGGAGCTGACTGTTGAAAAAAAAAATAGGAGGGGGCTGGGACGCAAAGCTTGGAGACAGTAGTTCAGTAAAAAGGGAACATGTGTTGTAGCAGTAAGGAATCAATCAGAACATACTACATTGTGAGGTATAAACAGTAATTACAAGGAGATTAAGAACATGGATATAGCATAAATAGGTCATGAGAAATGATTTAGTCCAGAGATAATAGTCCATATGTCAAAAGGAATTGATTATAAGTCTCAAATATTTTTTTAACATTTATTTATTTTTGAAAGACAGAGAGAGATAGAGCACTACTGGGGTCGGGGCAGAGAGAAAAGGACACACAGGCTCCAGGCTCTGAGCTGTCAGCACAGAGCCCAACGAGGGGTTCAAACTTGTGGACCGCAAGATCATGACCTGAGCTGAAGTCGGATGCTTAACTGACTGAGCCACCCAGGCGCCCCTTGATTATAATTCTTCAGAGATCAAAGTTTCTAAAACCATCATACAAGTTCTCAGATTTAAGGAAATTTAGTAATATAAATATGAAAATGAAAGCAAATTACTTCAATTTATAAAAAGAACCTGAATTTGGAATAAAATGAAAACTGCCAACTTGAAGTAGATATTTAACAAAACTGGATTTAAAAAACAACAACAACAAAGAAGGCAAATTATTGGATATCGACTTTAAAATAAAATCATCAAGCCGGTGCTATGGTAGCAGAAACAACTGTAATAAAATATGACATTTTGGGGTGCCTGGGTGGCTCAGTAGGTAAAGCCTCCAACTTTGGATCAAATCATGATCTCACAGTTTATGAGTTCAAGCACGTCAGACTCTGTGCTGACAGATTCGAGCTTAGAGCCTGCTTCAGATTCTGTGCCTCCCTCTCTCTCTGCTTCTCCCCTGCTCATGCTCTTCTCCTTCTTCTCTCTCTCTCTCTCTCTCAAAAATAAACATTAAGAAAAAAAATTTTAAATATGACATTTTTGTGTCAAGTTGTAACAAATGAAATCAAGAGAAAAACTGAAACATAAAGAGAAATCAAGTGAAAATAATAGCATTCAGTTATTAATTAGACAAATACTTATTGTGTGTCTACTCTATACAAGGTATTATTCTTGACACTGAGGCTATAGCACTGAATGAAAGTAACAAAATTCTTTGTCTTCCTTGGAGTTATAGTCCAGGGAAAGAGACAGACAAAAATAAATAATAATATTTTTAACATACTATAAAGCTCTTTAAAGAATAATAAAGCAGGAGATGGGAGAATGAGTGCTGGGCTCTCAGTGCTAAACAAGGTCAGGGAAGACATAAAGTGAGGCATGGACATTTCTGCCAAGAGCAGGAAGAAAACAGAGCAAGGCAGTCATGTCATACATACCCAGGACACACAGTGATGACAAGAGACAATGAAGAACAAAATTCATGAAACAAATAAAGTTATCCTGACCTCTATGCCCAAAAAATAGGATCACCTTTCTAGTCAGTTCACTGTCTATGGTATGTATAGAAAAACTGACCCTATAGCAAGCATTTAAGAAACCTAAAATAGGATTATTTTTTAAAACTTAGTCTATATACTTGGGTCAAAGTTTAATTTTTAGGTGTGCCCAAGAAAACAAAGTAAAAACTACGTGTATGAGCGAACCAAAACATGACAAGGTATTGTTCAGAATTTCTGAAAATTGAAAAGTGACACTTCTATTCTATTAGATTAAGATCATAGAGTGAGATAATTTATAACTTTCAATGTAAAGGATAAACTAAGAATTCAACTCATAACCTTCAGAAAAACAGGAAAATATAAAAGAAAAAAGTAAAATTTAATAAGCCATAATAAACTAATATGATAAAATTAATACATATAAAACATGATTCTTTGATAAAAATAATAAAATCTTTATATTCCTAGAAATCATAGTAGAAATAAAAGAGAAGCAAATTGGAGACTAGAATATATATATAAACCACTGAATATTTTTAAATATCTGAAAGTGATTAAGCAAGAACACAGATGATTTCCTACTAAAAACACAGCATAAGGAATTAGAATACCAGAAAAAGACCAAAAACACGAAAAAGGAAACAAAAAACTATCAATAAAATACTTTCCAAATACGAGATGCTGAAATAGTTGTTAATTCTTTCCAATTTGAAATTTTTAATTTCCTGATTAAATGAAGAAATCATACATTATAGTTTCCATATGCCTAAGAAAAAATACACGCAAATTACAAGCGATTAAATGAAATAAAAGCTGGCAGGTTATCTAATCAATTCTAAGTTAAATAGGGTTCCAATTTCAACTCTCAAGATATTAGAGAAAACTCTAAACTCTTCTGTTTATTGAGAAATTACAACCTGCCAAGCACTGTAATGAAAATTTTACATACGTTATCAACATACACAAATGCAATTTTAGGCAACATTATTAAACCTGTTGATATTCCACATAAATGACTAAAACAAGAACAAAAGTATAAGATCACTTAGTAGGAATTTAATAAAATTCTATAAAAGAATTCTATAGGAGTGTCTTCTATTTTTGGTAAAGGTACTTACTTTAGACAACAAATACTCTACAAATTATTATTGAAAAATTGGATAATTCACTATGATCTAAAATGAAATGACACAAATATTAGGGAAAAAATGGGAAAGTACTATTATTTTTTTATGTCATGGAGACGGCAGGTGTTATATGGATCCTAGTATTTCCAGCATCTAATATTATTAGGCACATAGACTAAAACAAATATATAATATATAATCACCTACATAAAGAGCTCATACAAATTGTTCAGAAATATTAATAGTTGTTTGTGAGATGAAAGTGGCTGACAATGTTCCAAAATGAGAATGTATGATTTTACCATGTAAAAAAGATACTTTGTTATTTAGTAAAGTAC
The DNA here is from genome assembly GCF_003009895.1 of Hyaena hyaena. NCBI lineage: Eukaryota > Metazoa > Chordata > Mammalia > Carnivora > Hyaenidae > Hyaena > Hyaena hyaena. Next base: position 817,647 of record NW_024081031.1, read on the forward strand.
CAAACTGAAAAAGAACAGGAGAGTCTATTCACAAGAAAAGAAGATATGGAAGAAAATGTTTCACTTTACTGCCATACCAAAAAAAAAAAAAAAAAAAAAAAATCCAACTAATTCTTCAGTACAATGTTGTTAGGAGGTAACTAGCTAAATGCTTCAAAAGACATTAAAATGTCTTTTAATGGGAATTTTAAAGAGAACAATCCATAACATTAAAAATCAATCTATACAAATAAAAATGTAAATGAAAGCATTGCTAACAGCACAACATGAAAGTAAACAAAATGTAGAACTGCAAAATGGTTACATAAATTAAGACACCACAGGATTTTTTTTTAAATGGCATACTACTACACGAGAAACATTTTATGATATAATATTAAACTTAAAAGGTAGAATGCAAATTTGTATATATTTGGTGACTGTCACCTATGAATCACCTTCAGGTTTTAATCACAAATAAAACAATATTAATCCCCTAGATAACAACTAAAAAGAACTCCTTTTAAAATGTACAAATTTTTCATAGAGATTTCAAAATCCAATTTTATAGCATTACACTAAAGTCCCATCATAATATTAAGGAAAACTCTAAATCACAGTATGTGCTGTCCTAATATCTGAGTCATCCATGAAGATGACAAGCTATGAGTAGATAAGAATATGGGAAATGAAATTTTGAAAAAAAAAAAAGTATCTATAATTTATTCCAGGAAATCAAGGGGTCGAGGGAACTGAAAACGCACAGGTTTCTAAACGTATCTGGAACATCCTGTACTCTCTCCAATGGGCATGGAAGACACCATCCACTGCGTACTCAAATTTATCCCTCCCAATTCTTCTCTAACAGATTCTCAATTTGTTTCAGGCAGCCATGCGGCAGGTCAGCAGGCATCTCTCTCTTAGCCCCAGGGGAGAAATGTGGATTTCCCTAAATCAGTCATGGGCTCTGGGGCCCCGGGGCCAGTGACTGGTCTAGACCTAACTACCTCATCCAGTTCTGACCAACGAGAAGTAGAGAAGTCGGCAGATGTCTGCAGCCTAGTAACGGCTTTGCCTATACTTTCTTCCTCCTGGAAGTACAGGGAGCAGGAAGGCCAAGGTGCATCTTACATTAATAAAGGGCAGCCTGAGGAACTAGACACTCATGGATTGAAGGACAAAATCCAGCATCCTTTGGGGCATCCCTGAACACGTGTGCCAGACCTGGAAGTGATGACTTTATTGAGAAAATAAACCTCCCTTTGCTTAAACAACTAAGAGTGATTTTCTAATGCCTGAAGCAGATCACATTCCTCCTAACTGATACAAGAAATAAACCTGCACAAGGATGATTTTTATTCACAAAAACTTGCCATTTAATTTTTAACAAAAGTAGATGCTATTTTGACCGGGTGTTTAAACAAGAGGTTGTAGGTACACAATAAAGAAATGAAGAAAACTATATTTAAAAAATCTTACACAGGAAATATAAATTTGGCATGTTAATAAAGAAGTTTCCTTCTCTCAGCCTATATTTTAATGATTAATCAAGAAAAGTACTCCACGTCAAATCTTTCTCAAGAAAGTGATAGGACTCTTCGCACAAAAAATAACCTTACATAATTCTTCCGAACTTTAAATGGGAGTTGGCTTCTTATTTTTCAACAGTCAGAAAACTTGCTTTGGGAAATCTCAAAAATTAAATTTTACATAAGGTAGGAAAAAAATGCAGAAAACTTTCTATTGTTTATAAAGGTGTATGAGGCTCAAAGTAGTCTAGTGATGAATCAGGAACTAGGTCCAAATCTTTTGATTAAAAAAAAAAAAAGGTGTTCCCTTGATTACTCTACATTAATCTGTCAGATAAATTAAAAGGTTACAATACATCACAAGGCTACCTCTATAAGATTATTACTGTCCTAAATGATGACACCATGATAGTTCATAATGCTCTGACACAATCCTGACACAATTCTTGAGGGTGTCCAATGCCACTGAGAAGGAAAAAAAATCTACAAACAGTGCATACTAAGAAAAAGTTGTAATACTTTTTTTTATCTTGCTATGCTTTTCTCTATAAAAAGTGAAGTTAAGTTTGAGCAGAAAATGAAAATGTTGGCATCTTCTGCTAGGTTTGTATACATTGAAAATGCTTCAGAAAATAAGATTATTCAGATTCATAAACTAAACCTTCTTGAGCAAATCATGTGTGTGTGTGTGTGTGTGTGTGTGCGCGCGCGTGTGTGCGGACGCGCACCAATTCCACAGCACCCAAAAGCTTTCACCAGCTTTCCACACCACTTCTGACTACAGCTGGTTAAATGGAGGCACAGGCAGTGGTAAACTGAGGCTCCTGACACACCTCCTCTTAGAACAGAAGTCAACCTTCAAATGGGCTGGCACTCTAGACGTGGCCAGTTTCCTACTGTTTCCTAACAACATACTGCTCATAATGTATCCAGAAAATTAACACAAAACGTAAAAATCAGGTTCATCATTAGAAAAGCACGGCTCTATATATAGTCGTAAAAATGATGAGTATCCAGTACAATGGCTGATACCTTCTGGGCACTCAAGCAAAAGTATTGCTTTTCTCTCTAGCTTTTCAGTCTATTCCCTGATATTCACTTGCAAATACCTATTACCCAACAAATATCTGAGACAATGATCTATGCGCTTTAGTCACTGCCCTAAAAATGTTTACATTTAGTGGGAAACAAAATAAATAAGTAAAACATGATGTAAGAGCAACATACAGTACTTAGGCTTTGAATTCAATAAAATATTTTTTTGACCCATTGCATCTGGAATGGCACCAAAAATATTAATTCTAAAAGTGGGGTTTTGGCTTAAAAATTACAAAAGGCAACATTAACATAACACAAACCAATGCTTTTAATAATTACCTAGAATGTAGTTTAGCAGTATTCATTTTCCAGCCAATTGGAAGTATTTTCATTTCAAATGAGTTACATACTTTCTAAAAACTCAACTTGTACAAATTAGAAAATCAGTAGTTTTCATCAAAAAATAAGCCAGAAATAATATTTTACATTCTATCTGGCAGTCAACTCAAGCCTAATGTTACAGTATTCCCATCATGGAAAAGTGAGGTAGGTTTCTTTATATCAGTTACACCTGACAGGAGCCAACTTTCATTGCTGGGCCCCTTAAAACAGTATGAACTCAAGTAAGAAAGAGTCAGTCATGACTTTAGTTGAATTTTATTTAATTTTGTTCATTTTTATTCTTTGTATTCAATAAAGTACCTCCATAAGGCCTCAAGTTTAATAGAATGGGAGTCATAGGAATTGAACATGCGCTCCAGTATTGAAAACCAGAGCAAAGTCAGAAGGTAACAAATAGCTTAAGTGGTCCCTCTGTGCAGAGAAACACGAAAACATAACCTGCGATCACCATCACAGGCAACAACGGCCTCCTGGCTCAAAGAGCAGACCTTCTTTCTTATGAAATGAAGGAGTACAAAGAATTTGACTAAAACTACCAAATATCAGGGGAGATAAATGATATGTAATGGAGAAAGACATTCTATGCATAAAAGTAAAAGAAATCAGAGAAGAAAGGCGGATGTTACTGGTTACATAAAACTTTGAGACATTTGTGTACTAAAAGGCAAACCGAAAACTAGTAAGGAAACAACAGCAAATACAACACAGGTTTATATACTGACTATATATTAAGAGTCACTGTAAATCAGATGAGATAGTAAGACTCCAAAAGGAAACTGGGAAAAGACGTGTTAACAGGCAATTCACAAGGAAGGAAATAATAAATAATTGGTTAAACATTTAAAAAATGTTTCTCTTCGGTAAATAGATACAAATGAAACCAGGTCTTTTGGAGGAGGTGGGCTGTATTTGTTTTTGTTTGTTGTTTTATAAAATGTGCCTCACTGGCTACTGGGAGCAGAGTGAAAACTAGTTAAAAAAAAAAAAAAAAAACTTTTAGAAATATGTACCAAGAGCCTCTATAAAATGTTTACATACTTTTTTACACAGCTATTTTATTCTTGAAAAGCGTTTAAGGGAATAATCCAAAAGATACAATCTTATGCAAATGATCTTCATGACAGCATGACTTACAATAGGAAAGCAATATATGGAGCCACAAAAGCCCTCAAATAGCCAAAGCAGTCTTGAAAAAGAAAAAAAAACTGAAGGTATTACAATTCCAGACTTCAAGTTACATTACCAAGCAATAGCATTTAAAACAGTACAGTACCAGCATAAAAATAGACATGTACATCGATAGGAAGCTACAGAAAATCCACAAATAAACCCACAATTATATGTTCAATAAATCTTCGACAAAGGACAACTGAAAATGAAATGGAAAAAGGTTTCTTCAACAAATTACTTTGGGAAAACTGGATAGCTACAGGCAAAAGAATGAAACAAGACCACTTTCTTTCACCATACTCAGAAATAAATTCAAAATGGATTGAAGACCTAAATGTGGTTGCTGAAGCCATAAACATCCTTGGAAAAAGGACAGACAGTAATCTTTCTGACATGGAGTGTAGCAACACTTTTCTAGACATGTCTCCTGAGGCAGAGGAAATAAAAGCAAAAATAAACTATTGGAACTACATCAAAATAAAAAGTTTCTGTACAGCAAAGGAATCAATCAGCAAAACTAAAATGTAACCTACAGGGGCATCTGAGTGGCTCAGCAGGTTAAGTGTCTGACTTCAGCTCAGATCATGATCTCACAGTTCATGGGTTCGAGCCCTGCATCAGGCTCTGTGCTGAGAGCTAGCTCAGAGCCTGGAGCCTGCTTCAGATTCTATATCTCCCTCTCTCTCTGACCCTCCCCTGCTCATACTGTCTCTCTCTCTCTCTCAAAAATAAATTAAAAACGTTACAAAAATTTTTTAAAAAATAAAATGCAACCTACTGAATGGGAGAGGATATTTGCAGATGACATATCTGATTAAGGGTTAGTATCCAAAATAAATAAAGAACTGATACAACGCAATAGCCAAAAATAAATAATAACAATCCAATTTAAAAATAGGCAGAAGACATGAAAAGGGAATTCTCCAAAGAGGACATCCAGATGACCAACAGGCACATGAAAACAAACCACATATCACTCATCATCAGGGAAATACAAATCAAAACTTACAATGAGACACCTGTCAGAATGGCTAACAAGAAACATAAGAAACAACAAGTGTTGGTGAGGACGTGGAGAAAAGGGAACTTGCTCGCACTGTTGGTGGGAATGCAAACTGGTACAGCCACCGTATAAAACTAAGACAGTATGGAACGTCCTCAAAAAATTAAAAATAGACCCACCTTATAATCCAGTAATCACATTACTGGGTATTTACCCAAAAAATACAAAAACACTAATTGAAAAAGATATATGCACCCCATGTGTACTGCAGCATTATTTACAATAGCCAAGTTACGGAAGTAGCCCAGGTGTCTGTCAATAGATGAATGGATAAAGAAGACATGAAGATGTGGTGTAGACACACACACACACACACACACACACACACACACACTGGAATATTACTCAAATATAAAAAAGAATGAAATCTTCAAATTTGCACTGACATGGATGGAGCTAGAGAGGACAACGCTAAGTGAAGTAAGTCAGAGAAAGACAAATACCATATGATGTCACCCATGTGGAATTTAACATGCAAATAAAAAAAAAAGAGAAAGAGAGAGACAAACCAAGATATAGACTCTTAACTACAGAGAACAAACTGGTTACCAGAACAGAGGTGGTTGCGGGAATGGGAGAAATAGGGGATGGGGACTAAAGAGTGCACTTAACATGATTAAAATGAAATACAATGTTTTAAAAAATAGAAAATAAATAAAAGAACTGTAAACAACCTAAACACCCTGAAATTATGGAATATCCACAATACATTATATACTCATTACAATTATGTTCAAAGTGAGAGAGAACACAGAATAATGTTACCTCTATATTGAAAAAAATTATGTGTATAATCTGATCTCAACAACGTAAATAGGAAGAAACCCTAATAACAGCAGCACCTACACAGAGGGGAAGGATACCATGGCACACAATATTTCAGGGTTGGTAATGTTAATAGCAATGGTCAGCCTTCCATTTGCATGCTACTCTGTACTCTAGGTTTTCTACAGGCTCGAAGAAGATAGGGTCTCTACCAGCTCATCATACTCCCAGCACTGCACTTGGCACACAGTAGGTACTTATAAGTATCTGTTGCTTAAACTGAAAGCCAAAGGAAAAAAATTAACATAGAAACATAAACACACACATGTATATACATACATATGTCAATACACATGTATGTGGGTAGGTATGTCTGTGTGTATACATATATGCAGAAAGAGTTGCAATACTAAAAAATGCAAGGGGGGGGGCCTGGGTGGCTCAGTAGGTTAAGCATCCAACTCTTGATTTTGGCTCAGGGTCATGAGATCAAGCCCCTTATAGGGCTCCAGGCTGAGCATGGAGCCTACATGGGATTCTTTCCCTCTCCCTCTCCCTCTCTCTCTTTCTCTCCCCCTCCCCACCCCATGTGTGCTTTCTTCCTTTCAAAATAAACATTGAAAAATAATAATAATAAATAAAAAATTTAAAATGTAAGAGGGAGGAACTTTCTGCATGTGTATTTATACTCAGTATGTAAAAAGCAGGGTAGTCTGGGTACGGGCAAGGGGAACAAAAAAGAAAACATTCAAAAACTTGCCAAAAATTTTTTTATGAAAATAAAATCAGAGGATGTTGTAATCTGTGAATTGTTATCTTTGTTCAGATCAATATACAAATGAACAAAGAAAAGCACACACCAGCTCTTTATACAGAAGGTCACATGGGGGGCGTTTTACTCAAGAATGCAAAGAATGTCTCCTTAAATTTCATCCTGGGGCCAACTGATAAGAAGCTAAATTCACGAAATAGAAAAAGGCCCTCTTTTCTCACTAGCCCACAGCACAAAAGCAGATACAAGTTTTTAAACTTCCTGTTTTTTAATCTTTGCAGTTATTTTTAAGTCTCTGATGTTTAAATTCCATAGTTTAAGGACATCCACTCTTAAATTCAATACCATGTCTTCATTCATGCAAGAGGAAGCAGTAATATTGCTTAAAAAGAAATGAGGCATCTAAGCTTCCTGAAATATTAGAAGGTTTCAGCATAGTGAAACCACCATTGGATTAATAATTAATATTAAAAGACATTAAACTGTTTAGAAAAAAATGCAGTATTTAAGCAGAAGAACCCTCCAAAGCACCTTTGCCAAACAGAAATAACATATCAGTACATGTTCCTAGAACTAAGAGAAGATACTATGTTCATAAATAGGAGGGGGAAAATTTTTTCCCTGATTTGATATTAATCCTTGGTAGATGTGAAAGTGCTCACAGAATGTTCCATTCAGATGGGTCAAGCTCAAAGTATATAACTGGGTGAGGGTATGAATTTCAAATAAAAACCTAACCTGAAAAATACAACTGACAATCCGAACCATCTTTGGTTTCCTGTGGATGGGAAATGACTGACTCAAGTTCAAGCATGCTATATCCATCAATCTGCAACATCTCCACTACTAATGAAAGAGATTAGAAACTCAAATTCTTCAATTAATAGATGATCTCTGATTGCTTAATGCTTCATACACAACACTGTGCTAAATTCTCAGCTTAAGAAAGCTGACAGGGACTACATTTATTCAAAGAATCCATCAGTTCTACACGAAAAGCAAGCATACACACATTCTGATATTTGCTTTCCGTGTGGAAAAAATAATTCTATATGATGTAGAAGAGTCATAATAAGCAATTCAATGTGACCTTTGATGCACATAAATCCTTAAAATGGGTGCAGGCCAAGGAAAAAGGCTCCCTCCCTACACAGTTCTGGTACCTCTCCCATGATCAATTCATGGGTCTGCTCAACTTCTGAAATGAGCATTTTCCAGGGGGGAAATGCTCTGAAAAACATGCCTTTCCCACCTTGATGCCCAATTTAAAAACATTCAAATTAAAGATCCCACTCAGTTGACTGAGGGGTAAAGAACTGAAGAGAAGGAAAAATGAAGCAGAAGAAACACATTTTTTCCTCTTCTGTCATTACTGTTTTTAACCTAACATGTCTCTCAAAGCATTCGGCTCCATGGTGATGGGAGCAGGCGAAAAATATAGAAACACTGAAAGAACAAATTCCTTCTGAATATTTTAGGGTTTCTAACGCGAAGCTTACCGTGGAATTAGAGAGGCATGCTAAGTTGAAAATAGATTCTTATAACTTAGTAATGATAGAAGATGAAGAATCTTTCTTTATGATAGCTTAAAAAATCTGCTACATTCCCTCCTCCTCCCGCCCTTACCTCCTAAAAAAACCAGCCATCTACTTGATTTTTTAACATAGTAATTTCCCAGTGTAAAGCATACGGAAGAAAATACAGTAACTGTTAAGAGCCGTGGGCTTCCATTTTGTCCCCAGGGGGACATCTGGCAGTATCTGGAGACATCTGTGGTGGTTACAAGTGAGGAGCGGTGCTACCGGCAAACGGAGTAGAGGCTACGGGAGACTGTTAACATCCTCTAGTAAGTCTGCCTCCAGCACAAAGAATCACCTGGCCTCAAATGCCAGGGTCCAGAGGCTCAGGCCCTGTTTTAGAAATATTTTTCACACTGAAATGCAATGATTTATAATTTTCCAAGTTCCAAAACTAGTCCCTTAGGTCAAAGCCCAGTGAGGAAGTCTCGCAGGCTCTCTGCACAGCCCGCCATTCTACTCTTTTCCTCAGGGAACACTCCTGAAAACTGCTCTCAGAGGAGAGTTCACCACTGAACGACTTATGAACTCAAAGGAAATACAGGACGTAGGAAAAAATATTTGTTTTTTTTTGTTTGTTTTTAATGTTTATTTTTGAGAGAGGAAGAGGCAGAGCATGAGCAGGGAAGGGGCAGAGAGAGAGGGAGAGAGAGGGAGACACAGAATCTAAAGCAGGCTCCAGGCTCTTGAGCTGTCAGCACGGAGACTGATTCAGGGCTCGAACTCACAAGCTGTGAGATCATGACCTGAGCCGAAGTAGGACACTTAACCGACTGAGCCTCCCAGTGCCCCAGGAAAATATATTTGTGAATAAACCCGAAAAAGTTCTTAAAGAATTTTCACTAACATAAAGTATGATGTCATTAAACGACATTACATCAAGATTCTATATATTTTGTAGCAGCAATAACAGATAGCACCCCCCAATTTCCACTTGTTTGCCTAAAATCTTTCAAAATCTTCTTTTCCTTGAAGTTTTAATCAGATGCCTTGAGGTAATTAAATTTATTTTCTACTTCAATTAATAATATTTCCTGGATAACTACTCTGTGAACTGTTGTACCTGAGGATAGGATGGTGAAGACAGCAAAGCCGGCACTCAAATGGCTTACATTCTAGTACAGAAGAGCAATAACAAGCAAAGCAATAAATAATATAAAAGTCAGAAAAATAAAATTAAAAAGTAATATGGCCAAGATGGCTGGTTGGCTACTCTCCTCAACTGGTCGGTCAAAGAAGGCCTCTCAATGGAGAAGTCATTTATGATAAGATGACTCAAATGTCAAGAAGGAATATGGGGCACCTGGGTGGCTTAGTTGGTTAAGCGTCCGACTTTCGCTCAGGTCATGATCTCGCGGTTCCTGGGTTCGAGCCCCGCGTCGGGCTCTGTGCTGACTGCCAGCTCAGAGCCTGGAGCCTGTTTCAGTCTGTGACTCCCTCTCTCTCTGACCCTCCTCTGCTCACGCTGTCTCTCTCTCTCTCTCTCTCCCCTAGAAATAAATAAAAAACATTAAAAAAAAAAAAAAAGTTTTAAAAAAAAGAAGGAATGTGCTGCCCAAAGGAAGGACATTCCAGGCACAAGGAAGAGCAAGTAGAAAGATGTAAAATATGAACAGACTTAGCATCTGCAAAGTAAAGAAGGCAGTATGGTTGGGGGTGGGAGGGGGAGGGGAGTTGCTTGGGGTAGGAAAGACAGATGGCATCAGACTATAAGGAAGCTTGGAGACTGTGGTAGGAGCAACATGAAGCAGCTGCAGGGCTCCATGACCTTGTCTCAGACATGACCCAGTATGAGCCATGGCCTTGTCTCGGACATGATCCAGCATGAGTCGCATATGGCATGCATTAAGGTGGACTCAGCAGAAAGGGAGAGAAATGGACAGAGGTGGGTATTTTTTTTTTTTTTTTACAAATAGTTTATTGTCAAATTAGTTTCCACATAACACCCAGTGCTCATCCCGAGTGCCCTCCTCCATGCCCATCCCCCCTCCCCCCTACATCTATCAGTCCTCAGTTTTTGTCAGCATTCAGGAGTCTCTCATGGTTTGCCTCTCTCCCTTTCCCCCACCATTTCCGCCCTTCTTCTCCCCCTTGTTCTTCAGTTAAGTTCCTCCCAATCCTCCTATATGTGCAAACATATGATATCTGTCCTTCTCTGCCTGACTTATTTCGCTCAGCATAACACCCTCAAGGTCCATCCATGTTGCTACACATGGCCAGATTTCATTGTTTCTCATTGCCATGTAGTATTCCATGGTATAGATAAACCACATCTTCTTGATCCATTCGTCTGCTGATGGAACACTTAGGCTCTTTCCATGTTTTGGCTATTGTTGAGAGTGCTGCTATGAACATTGGGGTACATGTGCACCTATGCATCAGCACTCCTATATCCCTTGGGTAAATTCCTAGCAGTGCTATTGCTGGGTCCTAGGGGAGTTCTATTGTTATTTTTTTTTTGAGGAACCTCCACACTGTTTTCCAGAGGGGCTGCACCAGTTTACATTCCCACCAACAGTGTAGGAGGGTGTCCGTTTCTCCACATCTTCGCCAGCATCTAGAGTTCTCTGATTTGCTCATTTTAGCCACTCTGACTGGCGTGAGGTGGTACCTCAGTGTGGTTTTGATTTGTATTTCCCGGATGAGGAGGGATGCTGAGCATCATTTCAAGTGTCTGTTGGCCATCTGGATGTCCTCTTTGGAGAAGTGTCTGTTCATATCTTCTGCCCATTTCTTCACTGGGTTGTTTGTTTTTCGGGTGTGGAGTTTGATGAGTTCCTGATAGATTTTGGATACTAGCCCTTTACCTGATATGTCATTTGCAACTATCTTTTCCCATTCAGTCGGTTGCCTGTTAGTTTTGTGGGTTGTTTCCTTTGCTGTGCAGAAGCGTTTAATCTTGATGAGGTCCCAATCGTTTATTTTTGCTCTTGATTCCCTTGCTTTTGGGGATGTGTCAAGTAGGAAGTTGCTGATAGTTTCCTAGAGGTGGGTATAATGTGATGAATCAACGGCAACTCTTAAATGTCTAGATGGGTGGATGGTTCTGGGTGGTTCTCCTGAGAAATTCAGAGTGGCAGAGAAGCAGGTTTAAGGACTATAAATCAGATGGCCAATCCTGCTGGTCTGCCTGGGACTGAGAGGTTTCCCAAAAGGTGGGAACTTCAGTTTTAAAACCAACAGAGTTCTGGGAAACCAGGATGAGTGGCTCACTTTACATAGAAACCAAGAGATCTGTGTTGACCGTGTCCACTAGACATCTGGAGATACCACTGAGGCTGCTGAAAATCTAAATCTGAAGCAAGTCTGAGCTGGAAATCCAGAAGTGGTTAGCACAGAGGCACAGGGATGGCACTGAGGGTCAGGGAGCTAGATGACGTCACCTCAGGAGAGAAGAGAAGAGGGCCCAGGACAGAGCTGGCATTTCTCTTTTCAACAGATACCATACTTACAGAGGTCTGTCTCAGTCTAGTTCTCCATCTACAGGGCCACTGCCTTCCAGACTTCATACTCCTGTGTTTTTTACTCTTACTTTCCAGATCTCCCCGGAAAATCAGTAACACAAAGTAAGATGCACAATTCAGAGGCACTGGGCAGTTCATTTAAATTACTCTGCTAAAACCCTCAGCTCTGACTTCCTCAGTCATACCCTTCTGAGCGTCTCTCCTGAGTCACAGAAAAGCCCAAATATACAGAATAGGCTTATTATCCATCCTCTCCCTTCCCTTTCCCAAAGCTTCCCAGCAAAGAAATAAACTATTGCTACAGACAAATGTTTGGTCTCTTTTTCCTACTTGCAATCCCTCATCTCCCTTTTTCTAATTATCCTCAACAAGCATGACCCTCAACTTTTACAATCCCAAACTTTCACAATTAAAAAAAAAACAACACACAACAATTCTCACAACTGAGGAAAAGGAATACAGAAGAAAATAACTGGACAACAGAGACTCCCCAAGGGCAAGTTTCAGTTGAGAGGGGCCCACAGTTCAGTGCTTTAGTCTCTTTGAAAAAACTCCTAACAACCTTGGCGGCAGCTTAACTTGGGTCCAGGGGCATTCAAAACGGGAACAATTACCAGGGTGACTCAACAGATGGCCCATTTAAACTAAGGGATTAACACAATGTGTCTGGTGACCTAGTTCAAGTAACTAAATAGAAACCTCCTGATTGGCCAACTTGTGATTGAACATACATATCACATGTTTGCGGCTGACCTTATCAGATCTAACTCTATCTGGCCAATCTGGGCAGAGAGAACGAGAGAATAAATAAAACATCAGAAATAATCAAATCACGCCCTCTGGCTTGCAGTGGCCATAGTAGAATTACCTGGCTTCCCTATGGGACACTCTGCGTACAAGACCAAGACTCAGGACATTAAAAAGAAAAAGGAAAAAAAAAAAGAATCTCTCACAAATAAGACTCTACCTAAAAGCTGGTAAGATAATTGAAAAGGGAGGAATCAGGAGAAGAATAATCATTAATTATTCTCATTAATCAATGAGAATAATTTATATGAAATCTCAATCTATGGGGAAACGGGCGTTCCATTGTGAGGCCCTCAATTAAGGCCAAGGGAGTCACACTATGGGTGTCCTTCAGAAGGACTTCCCAAATCTTCCTCAGCACTGAAAAACACTCATATTGAATCACTATGAACTCGTATTAGGTATAATAAAGGTGAAGCATTTTTAATCATATATTAAGGAAAAATAAAAGCAAACTTGAATTTGAAAACAAGAACGATAATAATGCAATGTCTGCGGAGTAAGACTCAAAAATTGCTCCTGGTCCAATATGTATGTACTAGCAGTAGTACATATAGTCATGTCTTTTCATTTCACTTTTATACGGAATACCAAATTTATTTTATTTTTAATTTGGAATATTAGAAATGTTTACATCCTAGTGTAAATTATATTTAAAACACTGATTCTCCTGTTGACTATATGTTCATAACTGCACTTTTAGGGCATTAAAAAAATCGTAATAAAACACACACACATACATTGATTTTTATCTGATACATAAATACCTTCAATAATCACTACATTCCTCTCTGTAAGGATATAAATAAGAAATCCACTGGTAATAAAGGATAAGTTCTTTATCTTTCAAAGTCATTTAAAATTGGTAAATGATAAAAACTCAGTGAATAAAATGCTGATAAAAGACTTCTCATTACATAATTAGGTTTACAGACTTCTAACATTATGCTTAAGCACAGTAAAGCTATACAGACACATTTAATGGATACTAAGTAGCATACATTTGCCTGAACCAAGAAATATATAATTCAATTTGTATTTTTTAATGCATATTTAATTGCTTCACCTTCATTCCAGTGAAATCACAAAATAATCCTTCGTGCATCTATTCCATTAACATTAAAACACTATTCCCAGCTTTGTAACTTAATGATCTGAAAATACATGAATCCTTAGATAGTACCTACTTTAAGAAATGTGTTCTGTAGCATCAGTATGGCTTTACAAGAATAAGCAGAGCTTTTTAATAAGAGATGCATCTGACAAGCAGAGAAAGAGGAAAAGACATTGTTTAGATAAAGAAGCAGAATGAAAACCCTAGGCAGACATCTTGAAGATGTGTAGCCACGAATGCGAGTCTGCTCTGCAAACAGGACAAGCCAGAGAGCCGTCCTACTTACTACTGTCCAGTAGCTCAGAGGGAAACGGGCCCTCACGGAAACACTCCAACAGAAGAATTATCCTGGAAAATGAATACGTTCCCAAATCACTTCCATAATTCAATTAATTTAAAAATCTATCTAGTAATAAAATCAGGATACAAAGAAAAGAAACAACAGTTTTCAAGGAGCTTGTTTATTCAAAAATATCATTTCTGATGCATATAAAACCCTGCAGTCTCTTTAAAGACAAACAAGTTACTACCATCAAGTGCTAAAGAACTATTAGGCTAGCTCTTCTCGAAAACGCACAGAGGACACGAAGGGACATGAAGTGCTAAGCAGCATGGTAATCCCAACACCTGTGTTTCTGGCTGGATATGGAAACTCCTCGGGGATGGCTTGAAAACGACTGAGAACAGGTGGGACCACATGCAGAGGAATAAAAGGAATGCCTTTTATTACCTCTAAACTTGGGTAACTGCACAGGAAGAGGAGAGAAGCAGTGCAACCCCTTCCCCAGAAGCTCTTCCCTCTGACCCCGAGACCAGGTGAGATGTGCACCCCCACCAAGAGATTCCAAGGAGCCATTCACTCCTTCAAAGCACTTCCCATGCTTTAGGGTGAGCTCTTTGTGGGCAGAGGCCGGTCTCATCAACTTGTATGGTGCCAGACACCAGCACACTTGACCACAGAGTGCCGGCTCAATAAATACTTGCTGTAAGAATAAATGACTAGGGGAGCCTGTGTGGCTCATTTGGTTAAGTATCCGACTCTTGATTTTGGCTCAGATCATGATCTCACGGTTTTTGAGATTGAGCCCCAAAATGGGCTCTGCATTGATAGACTGGAGCCTGCTTGGGATTCTCTCTCTGCCTCTCCTCCAATCACGCTCTTTCTCTCTCTCTTTCAAAGTAAATAAACTTTAAAAATAATAAACTTTAAAAAAAAAAAAGAAGAAATGAATAATAATAAGAAAAGCCAGTGAAAGAGAAGAAGCTATTTCCATGGAGGTGAAAGAAAAGAGGAGGAGAAAGAAGAGATAACTTTTGGGGAGATGAGGTAGAAAACAAAGAGAAGAGTGAGGGTAATGTAGCACAAATGTCAGAAACAACGGAAAGCCCAGGAATATGTAGATTTAGAACTGTTTACTTGGAAGTAAGGAGATTAATGAATTATAGGGCTTAAGAGCAAAAGCCACTGTGTAAAAACATTAGGTATAAATGGAGCGCGGAAACACTGGTTACTTTTTTCCTGATATCACAAACAAGGCAGAGATTGCAGTCTCGTCCCTTCTGGTTAGTCTGATCTCAAAGTTCTAAGCTAGTTCAGTAAGGCCAGGAAAAAACAAATCTTTGTAAAAGGTATAAATCTTTAAAAAGGCATAAAGACAGGAAAGGAAGAAGTAAAACTATCATTATTTAGACATTTACATGATCATGTATGTCAACCAATAATCCCATATAACGCACACACACAAAATTAAAACTAGCAGGTGAATTTAGGAGTTTTGCAGGTCAACATACAAATAGCAAGTAAACAATCAGAAATTAAATTTTAAAAAATCATTTCCAGAAGTATAAAAACATCTCATACACCTAATGGAAGATGTAAGAAACCTCTGTACTGAAAACTACCAATTGTTGCTTAGAGAAATCAAGTGGAGAGGTTTGTGGGCAAGAAGACGGAGTATTACCAAAATGTCCACTGGACCAATAGAACAGAAGAGAGTCCAGGAATGAGCTCATAAATATACGGTCAATTGATTTTCAATCAAGACACCAGCTCAGTTAATAAAAATGTCTTTTAATAAATAGTACTAGACATGCATATGAAAAAAAGCCACCTCAATAACTACCTTATTTCAAATACCAAATAAATTAAAGTCAGATTATCAAGCTAAATGTAGAAGATGAAACCGCCTTTAAGTAAACACAGGAAAATATATTCCCAATACTGGACAGGCAGGGATTTCTTTTTTTCTTTTTCTTTTTTTTAAAGAATTTTATTTTACTTAAAATAATTTTTTAATGTTTATTTATTTTTGAGAGAGAGAGAGGGACACAGAATCCAAAGCAGGTTGCAGGCTCTGAGCTGTCAGCACAAAGCACATGGGGCTAGAACTGCGAGATCATGACCTGAGCCAAAGTCAGACACTTTGAGGACTCAGACACCCAGGTGCCCCAGGCAGAGATTTCTTAGATGACACACAGTAAAGCAATGACCAATCTTAAGTTTAAAACAAAACCTTCTTCTCATCAAAAGGCACCATGCGTGAGTCTGTGTTTAAATGTGTATCTTAAGTATATAATATATATTTTAATACATATTTGAAATCTTATAAATCACAAGTTAAAAGATTATTCAATAATAATTTGGAAAAACAGTCGACTTGAAAAAAACATACTCTGCCAAAAAAAAGAAAAGATATATAAATGGCCAAGAAGCACATGAAAAGATATAAAAAGATGCTCCAAATCATTAAGACTTCAGTAAAAAACAAACTAAAATCATAGCGAGGCACGGTTTCACACTTACCTCATCAGAAAGGGCTAAAAACAGAAACAAAACAAAACAAAACAAAACCTGACAATACCAAATGCTGATAAGAATGAGAAGCAACTAGAACCTCATATATTGCTGGTAGAAAATGGCACAACCACTTAGAAAAAAGAGTTTGATAGTTTCTCATACAGTAAAACACATACATGTACTCTTTGATCTAACAATTCTACTCCTGGGTATTTTCCCAAGAGAAATGAAAACATACGCCCATAAAAGTTTCCTAAGGTGGCTTACAGCAGCCTTATTCATCGCAGCCAAAACTAGAAACCACCTAAATCATAACACCGAAGACCGAAGCATTTTATTGCATGTATATCGTATCTCAAGAACTAAAAAACAAAAAGCTTTAGGACGAAAGGTAGAAGAGAGTGATGAGGCAACCCTCCCCTCCCCCACACTTGTCTTCCCCATGCTGGAGACCAGACAGCATGAGAGAGACCGGAGACAGGTGGCAAGATCTGTGCTGGAAGAGAAAGAGCTGAAGGCTGTTCACAAGCAAAGAAGGGATGAGGAGGGAGAGAGGGAATGACATGACTAAGGATCAACATCTCAAAGGCAAGCGGACCATGGGGTAGAGAAGATGAAGAGGTCACCTGTGGAGAGAAGCAGGATGTCACAGAGCAGGGAGCGAAGCATGGAGAACAGAGAGACGCAGGACGTGGGGTGCTGGGAAGGAGGCTGGCCCTGAAGCTGCCTTGGACTCCTGTCTCTCCTATGCCAGCAGTCAGTCAATCACTGCTGGTCCCCAGGTGTGCAGAACCCCTCTGTGCCATCCGACAGAAAAGGAATGGAAAGGAGAACCTTCAGGAATGACCTTGCAGTGCCTATTCGCTCACCTGAGGTTATCTGGCAAAGGACTGGAATCTCTTGTTTGAAATGAAGTACACAGTGTGTCAACATGGACTGTCTTTCAGAGAAAGAAGCATGCAACGACACATGTTTCCTGCCCTCTAAGTGATTTGTTTTGCTGCCTTTAGCAAATAACTATGCAGTTAGGCCTGTATTTCCTTAAAGTGGAGATACCACAGACTAATAAATGAGACTCCTTAGGTTAGCCAAACACTAAATATGGAACATGGTCTCTCTAGGTTCATTTACTCACCAGTGGATAGAACTTAACATTCAATCAATGGCCCAATAGAAGAGCTCAGTCTCCTCACATGCAGTAGTGGATTTTATATACTTACTAGAGGTGTAGACAAGAAACGTCTTCCTGTAGCATCAACAAGTCTGATTGCCACGGAAGCTACAACTTGGGACTTTCTTTTCACTGGAGGTTTGGGTACTCTTGATTTTGCCCTGATTTCAATTTAAAATGCCTAGGGGCACCTGGGTGGCTCAATTCGTTAAGCATCTGACTTTGGCTCAGGTCATGATCTCACAGTTTGTGGGTTCGAGCCCCGCATCAGGCTCTGTGCTGACAGCTCAGAGCCTGGAGCCTGCAGCCTGCTTCGGATTCTGTGTCTCCCCCTCTCTCTGCCCCTCCCTGGCTCTCTCTCTCTCAAAAATAAATAAACATTAAAAAATAATAAAATAAAATGCCTAAATAATTAACTTTAAATATCTCTTTTGAAGGAGGAGACATCTATGCTAATAACAGTTAAAATGTTTTCATCAGGTGAATCAAGTGTTTCCAATGCTACCTTACTCACCCTTCTTTTCCTTATTCAGCCAAGACATAACTTCCGAGATAACGGAGAATGCTTTTGTTAGCCTCACTATAATACTGTGCTTTAAAACATTCCAAATTCCTAAAACAAATTCTATGAATCAACTTTATCACAGCGCTTCACAGAAAAGTTAAGTCCCCAACTTATGATGATGGTCTAACTTAGCAATTTTCCGACTTTACGACCACGTGAAAGCAATAGAAAGTGTGCTTGAAAGTTTGAATTTCGACCTCTTCCCCCAGTGGTGATGTGAGTCAAGACCCTCTCTCGTGATGCCGGCAGTGACAGCCAGCCGCAGCTCCTGGTCCACCACTCAATTGATCACAAGGGTAATCAGCCAGGACACAGACGGCCATTCTGCTCTTCACTCTCAGCACAATGCTGAACAAACTGCACGAGATTATTAAACATTTTCTGGTAAAACAGGCTTTGTGTGGGATGACTGTGCCCAACTTGAGGCTAAGGCAAGTGTTCTGAGCACACGTAAGGAAGGCCAGGTGTATTGGATGCACTTTTGACTTAACACTCTTCTCCACCTAGGATGGGTTTCTGGGGATGGACCCCATCCGAAGCTGAGGAAGGGCTGTATACTGGAAAGGAAAGAAAATGCAGTGGGAGTGAGAAATATCCTCTAATCAGGCAGACTTAGAATACGTGCAGTAATCAGCCCATCTCCTCCCCTCAGTGGAATAAGCCGCTGATAGCAGGCGGGAGCGTTCTGAATTAAGACCCAGTGGCTTGTCAGTGTAAGCCCTCAGCGAGCTCCCACGTGTGTCCAGTCCCCACGAGATGGTGTTTTCAGAGCACCCACAGAGGCGGTACAGGTTTACTGGGAACCCCAAGGAAGCAGCTCTGAGGCGGCAGTGGTGACCAGCCTCGTCCCACTGCATGTGGCACTTGTGTGGACAGCGTCTGTACAAGCAGTATCTTCGCCCACAGGGGCTCAAGGACTTAACACAGACGGTAAGGGTTATGCTTTCCGGGTTACTCTGGGAGAGACAGGAAGGAAGGGTCTTTGTCCCCCTCCTAATCTTCCTTGCAAGTTACACTTTTATAGACCAGGCCACACATCTCTAAATCAGAACCGCCCTTCACATGGATATGTACAAATTAACAAGTACAAGGGCAAAGAGTTAAGTCAAGACAAAAAGCAACATTCATTCTATACAAAAGCTCAACAGAGGCTACAAGTCCATCTGCCAGAGCAGCAGTCCTCTTGCTGAACTAGCAGTGTGACTGAGACTCTGAAATCCTAATTACAAAAGCATGGTATTTTTCACGTGGCCAGGAACTTCATGGTCACTGCCAATAGACAATTATTGCCATATATGAGGGGCAGTGACCCTTGTATTTGTAAATACTATGAAATGTCAGAAACTCATTTTAATGCAATATATGCTACAACTTTGGTTCAATATGCAAACCACTTTCTTCTGCAAAAGGTCCAAGCAGACAAAAAATGGCATAATCAAGAAACAGCTATTCCCTGGAAGGAGGATTGTCAAAAGCAGTCAGTTCTCAGATGGAGGTCATGAACTAGACAGAGTATTCAGAGTCACCCACTCCAGCAGAGAATAATAGTGAAGACTACTTATGATACTATTTGTAATACTCTGCTGACTTATGACACTTCACAGTTTACTAGAGAGTATTTTTGTATTCATTATCTCATTTGGAAAAATGAGTCGAGTCTATGCAGGACTCTACAGGGAGAATCCCAGCATCTAACAGACCACAAGGCCCTTTAAAAGTAAAAGTCACAGGAAAACAATGTTGTCCTGTGCGGGTGGAGGAAAATGACTTAACAAATTTGAAATAAGTGCATCTTCTCTTGTGCTGGAAAAAATCTGAGAAACAGTAACTAAGAAACTACTTTATAGATCACAGTGCTCTCCCAGATTTGAAACCGCCATGACTGCAGTCAGTGACTCCATTCAATAAACATGACAAAAAGAAAGAGGGTCTGTAAAAGAAAAACAGTAACTGCTTAAGAAATCAGACTCTTGGGGCACCTGGGTGGCTCAATCGGTTAAACGTCACTGTTGGTTTCAGCTCTGTTCATGATCTCAGAGTCCAAGACCCATGTCAGGCTCTGTGTGGACAGCGAGGAGCCTGCTTAGGACTCTCTCTCTCTCTCTCTCTCTCTCTCTCTCTCTCTCTCTGCCCCTCCCCCGCTCCCTCTCTTTGTCCCTCTCTCTCAAGAAGAAAGAAAGAAAAAAAGAAAGAAAAAGAAAGAAAGAAAGAAAGAAAGAAAGAAAGAAAGAAAGAAAGAAAGAAAGAGAGAGAGAAAGAAAGAAAAGAAACCAGACTCTTGCCTTCTTGCTGGCCCTTTCTTCCTTCCTCTTCCTTCCTCTCCCAATTCCTTCCTTCCTTTCTCCTTCATCTTTGTTGTCCTTGTTTTTGAAGCACTGAAACCTTTAAGAATGAGCCTACTCTGACTTTTCTATCCAGAAACAGCAGAAGACAGACACAAACTCTTCTAAAAAGTACCATGACCCTGCCTCTATTTTATAACATTATGAAGAAAGTGAACTTGGCAATCAAGTTTAAAGCGTGGTGATAAGGACAGCGATCTGAAGTAGCAAACTAGAAAAGGCAGAAGAGAAACACTCAAGGATCCAGGTCATATGCCTCTAGACCTGAGAGATTAACTGCCTTTCTCTCTGGACAACAGATTATCCCTAAGCAGTGATTCTGAGCTGTGGTTTCACACCACCTCTAGGGGACTCCGAGAATCTCAAAGAATGTGGTAACATTTCAGAACAAAATTTTAATTCAACCAATTGACGGGGGAGAAATGAAAGGTAAGAATGATTGGAAATTACCTCTCTGGGAACTAGACAACAGAGTGCTCTCTTATCCTGAAACCTAAATAACTTCTCACATTTTTCATTCCCTTAGAGAAATAAGATAGATCCTACAGTAGGGAAGATTTTTTTTAAAGTGTCCCACCTATTATCCTACCCTCCTCACAAAATTAATGAAAGAGGAACTCATCTGATAGCAAATTGGGCTGGCTATTTTAAGGAGCAAGGAAGCCTATCTTTTTTCCTGTGGTTAAGTAAGGAAGTCAGTCAAACTTTCTATTAGCTGAGCATCTACTATGGGGAGGGGGAGAACACTGACAAGTTAACTATTGCTCAAAAGCTGTCCTTAGACCTTGGTCGGGAGATTGTGACCCCCTGGTACAGCTGAAGTTAACAGAGGAAACAGCTAACAGAGTAATGGCAGAGTTAGCAATTTCCCAATTTCTCTTTGGCGTTCTACTTTTTAAGACTACACAGTCCTCACCCAAACTCTTTCCTCTCTAATGTTTTTCCCAGATCAGGTCCACCACTTCATTCTTTACCTGAACTCAATTTTTTTCTCATCCTCCACCTAGAAAAGTCAAACCTATCTACCTCTACCTCTCCCCCCACCCCATCTCCATCTCTAACTCTTATCTCTCCATCTCATCAGAAAAGGAGAAAGAAGCAGAGGTGGAGAAAGAAAAAGGTAGCCCTGTGTAAGGAAGGAGAAGAGGACTGGGAGACCCACTGAAAATGACTTATCCAAATATTTTCCAAAAAGAAATTACACTGTAATCTTATCTAAAAACAAACAAACGATCCAGCATTCTGTCTTTGTCTTTGTCTATCCCAACACTGTGGATAAAAAGACAAGGTTCAGAACTACTGAACATTATCATGTAAATTCTAAATGTCCCACAGGTGAGGCAGGGAAGAAAATAAATTATTATTAATAAGGACTTCTAGAAACAAATTAAAATTTGCTGTCTTCAACCACTGCAATACAAAGATCTCAATTTGATGCTTACAACTAAAAACACATTGTGAGACCAATGAACCAAAGTTTGAGTGCTTTGAAGTAGTAAACTTCACAGAATCAGGAATCCCCTGACAGTCTTGTAACTTGTTAAAAGAACAAGCAGCAAATAAAAAAACTGGGAGGGTTCTTTACTTATGGCATGAGTGATGAGGGAGCAAAGGGCAAGCTGAGGGCAAAGCACAAGTTAACAACACACCCCCCACCCCCACCCCACCAAGGTGGGGTACGTGTGATATTCCTTAGGCACCCCTGGTTGCCCGGGAACAAAGGAAATGGGAAAACAAACAGTTAACAGATAAGAGATCAGGACTTGAGTCTTCATCAGTTTACAGATGTCTTGGCAAATTTCTAGAAAAAGGCAGCCTTATCAGTAGCTTAATCTACAGAAACCTAGAAACTCATTTTCCTGGAGCCCCAATATCACCCTCCCCTCCACAGTGATGTGGGGAACAAAAGCAAGAAGGAAACAGCAGGTAAAACTGAATTTCTTCATAACCTGCAGCCCACGGACAAACACTTGAGGTAAATACAGAGTATAATATTTCTCCAGGAACCCCCTACTGTCTTAATGATAATGCTTTGCTAGAGAGAAAAACAATCTTAGCTTGACAAAAAGCTAGGCCTCCAGTAATCTATGAGTCTTCAGCATATGGGAATCCCTTTACGAATCTTCCTCTTGACTTTACCTCCCCCAACTCCACAGTATACAACCAGTCACCATTGTTTTTGCATCAAAGACGTCTCAAGAATTCTTTCTTGGCCCTCAGCTCTGAAGCCCGTCATTCCAAAACCTCATCATTAGCACTGGGGATGAGAATAGTTGCCTGAAATACATTTACTGCTTGCTACCCAAAAAACCAACTGATATCCAATCCCAGCAATGTGGATGAAAAGACAAGGCTCAGGACTACGAACATCATCGTGTAAAATCTAAACATCCTACAGGTAAAGCAGGTAGAAAAATAAATTACTATTTATTAATGACTTTTAGAAACAAAATCTACTCTCTTCAACCACTGAAATGCAAAGATCTCTCAATTCGATGCTTACAACTAAAAACACATTATGAGACCAATGACTGAAAGTTTGAGTGCCTTCCAATAATTATCAAATAATCAAAAACTTGGCAAAAAATATTTGCCTAAGAAAATTCCAGTACATCTCTCAGTGGAAAGCACTGCCGTGGCAGAAGGAACACCCGGTGAGCTGCTGCTGTGTAACAAAGAATATTCAAGGGCAGTCCTGTTCTCAGGAACATTAGCAGCTTTGGCATGGACATTCTTTCTAAAATCCTAATTTTCTTGCAGGGATGGAGTCTCCCACAGAATTCCAAGCTAAAATTTAAACAGAAACAGCACCAAAATTGAAAGATACCACAAAATGCAGACTTCCTTTGAGACAACTTTTACACTCTTTACTTGGAAGAGAGGACAGAGGACAAAGCTCCCATCACTTGCTCTGTTTACACCACAATGGCTTCAGGACAAGAAACTGTGGGGGTCATTACTGGCCGACTGGTTGAAGTGCATCACTGCTCATGGAGAATGCCTCAGTTAAGGACACTTAAGGCAGCCCACTGGAAGCTGAGAGGCCTGCGGTATTCCAAGTTACTTCGAGCCTCAGAGAACGAGGCCAACAAACAAATGCTCAGAAACTATCATGACACCACAAAGGACAAATCCAGATGCAGGGAGATGTCTGTTGCTGGAGTTTTTGTGGTGCGCTGATCTGAAGACCAGACAATAATCCAAGTTATTGTAAACCGAAGCACGAAGTGGGATAATCAAAGGTCTGAGTCAGTGCAGAACTGCCCACTTCTGCAATGTTGGACTGCTAAGTTGTGGGTAGCTGTTACGGGACAGGGCGGGGGGGAGAGGGGGCGCAGAGAGAAGAGGCGCATCACGCAGGATGTGCCAGGACACAGCTATGCCTTATTGAAAAAGCCCTGGAGAGACTGTGACGTTCAGTTATCATTTGAGAATTACCACACACAGCCTTTGGTTGTTTGACGTTTCTCTCCTACCTATCAGGGGAGCAGAATATATTTCTTTTAAAAGAATATTATTCTTCTGCTCTTTCGATATAGCGACTTATTTCAAATACTCCTTCACTTAAAAAAGAAAAACAAGAAACTCCCACCTACAGAGAAAATCATGCCCTGCTCATGAAAATCTCTCCCTAAAAATCAATAGTAACAAAAGGTAACCAGTTAGGGCCATTCCAGCTTCTCTTTAAAGAGGCTGTCTCCGTATCCTATGATGAAATGGTGACAGCCTGTAGAAATAAATACTTGCAGCAGTTTAGATGATACTCAGTTTGACACATACCATATATAGGTATGTATTATTTTTATTAAAGGTTTTTTTTTTTTTTTTTTAATTTACATCCCAGTTAGTTAGCATGTAGTGCAATAATGATTTCAGGAGTAGATGCCAGTGGATTCATGCCCTACATATAACATTCAGTGCTCATCGCAAGAGGTGTCCTCCTTAATGCCCCTTGCCCATTTAGCCCATCCCATCACCCACAACCCTTCCAGCGATCCTCAGTTTGTCCTCTATATTTAAGAGTCTTCAAGTTATTTTTTAAATTGTGCTGGGAGACAGAATTAAATGATATTTTCTTGGGGCACCTGGCTGGCTCAGTCAGAAGAGCATGTGATTCTTGATCTCAGGATCCTGAGTTCAAGCCCCACCGTGCTGTAGAGATGTCATAGACAAAGAAAGAGAGAGAGAGAGAAAGGAAGGAAGGAAGGAAGGAAGGAACGGAAGAGAGAGAGAGAGAGAGAGAGAGAGAGAGAGAGAGAGAGAGAGAAAGAAAGAAAGAAAGAAAGAAAGAAAGAAAGAAAGAAAGAAAGAAAGAAAGAAAAAGAAAGAAAGAAAGAAAGATTGATTTTCTTGATGCTTTGGACAAATACAACTGAATAGATGTTATTCCAAAAGATCACTGAAAAACAATTAAAGAATCAAATTACAGCAGCAATTAATGCTGGGCCTTGGCCTCCATCTTTACAAGCAATAAGCTCTATTCACTTGCAGAGTGTGGCTACCCACTGGCGCCTCCCTCATTACCCGAGGCCCTCAGAAGCACAGTGGGCACATTATCAAATTTTAGGGATGGGGTCAAATAGCCAGACAGAAATAGACAACTGGTCTACCTTTCCAAACGGGTTAGCAGGGCTCTCCAGATTAGAGAAGGGGCCCACTAACCCCACAGAACAGACGAATTCTTTTTAATTGGTTTGAGAAGGAAAAAAAGAGAGAGAGAGAGAGAGATGGGAAGTTTTCATCAGGGATTAGCATTCACTTAGAAAACTGAGATTTCATTTGCACCAAGTTAGAAGGCTTTGCTCCTGAGGGGGATAGGAAAGAATCAAACATAAAGCTCCTTTAGGTAGTTTTACACCCCATTAAGAACTTTGGAATTCCTGACTGAGGTCTTACAAATCACTGCACCCATTAAACAAGAGGTATTGACTGCCACGGAAGAAATAATTTACATAAAGTAATCTAGAAGCCATCAAGTGATGTTAAATTTCCACCAGAGATATACTTTTCATGCCCCTCTCTTTCGGTGTTGGCTAATGACCCCATTATTTACACAATATGCAAACTAAAAGCAATGAGGTTGGCTGATTTGTATTTGGTAGTGAGGCACGGTCCCTTGGCTCTTAATTGCAAAAAGAGATGAAGTGAAAGGTTAATTGGGTCATAAACAAGTCCCTGTGACAAACAGGATCACAGTTCTTAGAAGGGGCATTCTTCATAAACATAACCTAAATAGCTAATACAAAGGTCTCTGCAATTCATATTAGGGAAAAAAGCTAAACTAACCAGGTAATACAGAATTTTGTCAAGGGGATTCATGAAATAATTTACCAGTTTCTTGGAAACTCACTCTAAAATCTATCAGCTTAATTCAGCATTAAGTGCTAGCAATAATTTTATAATTTGAACACCTGATTTACAACAACCCCAAAATGAATGTGGCAATGTGTAACAAAGAGCAATGCCCTCGACGAACAAAAAAACAACCTGACTCACATGCTTGTACACACTGGCCACAGACATAAGACAGTAGTTAGACCGGTAAAATACAAATTACATGGGGAGCTATGGTTTTCTTCTACTTCTTGTCAAAAGATGCATTCCTATGAGATGCCCACTCACATATATTCCAAAATGAAAATGAAGATGTATCCATGTATCAAAGTCAACTCACATTATGAGTCGAACATCTGGTCTTTTGCTATGGATTAGAAAAATTCGCTTGTCATTTTTTCTTTAGAGCAGACACGTTAAGACAGAAAGTGCTGGGCAGGACCCCTAATGCACAGTCAGAGAAACCCCTGCCCCCAACAACAACAAAAACTAATTAAAAGGCTTACATCCTATATAAAGAAAGGCTTCATCTTACCTTTAACCTAAATGACTCATAAATGTCCTCTTTAAAATGAATATGATTGTTTTAAAGTTTCTGCTATAAAATACACTAAAACAAAATACACTTATTATTTAGTGAAGATAAAAAAAAAAAGCCTTTCACCCACTTCATTGCCAGATGCTTAATGGGTCTCAACAAGTCTGCTGACCCTTCATTTTGAGAAAGGGAAGAAAAGGATAACAAAATTCCATCCTAAATATGTGAGATATTGATGACTGGGACAAGTTAGAAGGAAGCGAAATAAACACAACATAAACTTCTAGGATTTTCTCCTGACCCCAGTTGTGCTGTGGAGGTGAAGCTGAGGCTCCAGACAGCAAGACCATACCCCTGGGTTCCCCTTCCTGCCAGACTGGCAATAGTTCACCACCTTCTTCACAAAGGTAAGGACTTAGAGCTTGGAGGAATATTCTAAAACAAACAAAATCGAACCTGTTTTACCAATGTCAAATATTCAGCTGCTCTCTACTCTATCTAGGAAAGCAATCTGCTTCCACAAATGTATACGTGTCCTCTAGAGTACTTGCAAACTCAAAGGACAAGTCTCCCTTTCTCATTCCCT
Source organism: Hyaena hyaena (assembly GCF_003009895.1). Classification (NCBI taxonomy): domain Eukaryota; kingdom Metazoa; phylum Chordata; class Mammalia; order Carnivora; family Hyaenidae; genus Hyaena; species Hyaena hyaena. The sequence goes on from NW_024081031.1 coordinate 844,660, forward strand.
CAATCAGAATAAAGACTAGAAAACATTTAGTAGCATTCCAGATAATTTGTGCCAATTTAGATGATTCACGTATTGCCTTCCCAGACTAAATGGTCTATGGCCAGTGCTTTCAAGTCAACAAGGGTGCGGAGAGCAAGACCTAATTACATGTCTGAGTCACTGTCTAGTAGTTCTCTCAGCCCCGTGGACCATCCCCCACAAAGGCACCATTTCACTTGGAGGTATAAAATCAAGCCAAGTCTACAAATCCCTTTATATAAAAATAAATAAATAAGAAGATGTCATTACACACACTTACATATACACACACACAAAACCAAAAACATCAATTCACAGTACTGATTTCTCAAAGAAAAATTTCAACAGGCTTCTTCCCTTAAAAAGCAACTACCACACTAAGTTTTTAAAATAAGAAAATGCACATAAAACATACTACAGGGGGCACCTGGGTGGCTCAGTGGATTAAGCAGCAGACTCCTAGTTTGGACTCAGGTCATGATCTCGGTCCCTGGGTTGAGCCCCGCACTGGGTTTTGTGCCAACAAGTACACAGCCTGTTTGGGATTCTCTGTCTCCCTCTCTCTCTGCCCCTCTCCTGTTCACTCTCTCTTTCTCTCAAGAATAAATAAATAAATATTAGAGGGGCACCTGGGTGGCTCAGTCCGTTAAGCATCTGGCTTCGGATCAGGTCATGTTCTCGTGGTTCGTGGGTTGGAGCCCCGCGTCGGGCTCTGTGCTGACTGCCAGCTCAGAGCCTGGAGCCTGTTTCAGATTTTGTATCTCCCTCTCTCTCTGACCCTCCCCTACTCATGCTATCTCTCTCTCTCTCTCCCCCCCCCCTCAGAAATAAATTAAAAAAAAAATTTTTTTTAAACATTAGAAAAAACATACTAGAAGATTATAATTTAAGTATTTTGCATTTCTTGTATTTATATTTGGCCTAACGTACAATATGGCACACTATCTTCAATTCTGGTCATCTTCCAGTAGAAGACTGGCTCCTTTTTACAAGGGCCTCACTGATTGGGTGCTTCCTCCAATGGCTAGAATCTGTATCTCCCTCTCTCTCTGACCCTCCCCTACTCATGCTATCTCTCTCTCTCTCTCCCCCCCCCCTCAGAAATAAATTAAAAAAAAAATTTTTTTTAAACATTAGAAAAAACATACTAGAAGATTATAATTTAAGTATTTTGCATTTCTTGTATTTATATTTGGCCTAACGTACAATATGGCACACTATCTTCAATTCTGGTCATCTTCCAGTAGAAGACTGGCTCCTTTTTACAAGGGCCTCACTGATTGGGTGCTTCCTCCAATGGCTAGAATCTTCTCACATTGGCAACATTTTAATTTAAGATCCTGGGCCCACATTGGAGGGAAAAAAAGCTATAGATAGTTATGTTTAAATAAAATTAAAAGAAGGACCCATTCTTTTGACAACAGAAAAATGCACGCACACAGCACAAAAACCCCCAATTTGATTTCAACAAAAGATGTTACTGCTTTCCTTCCTGTAACATGCATACAATATATATGAATTAAGGAGAAAATATCTTTTGAGCTTACTTTTTTGTTTTCACACGTTAAACATTTAAACAAAAATAACATTCTGCGATCTGAGGAGGAAGAGAAATTCTCTTCTGACTGTCATAAATCTTTCTCTGACACTTAATCAGTAATTATGCCCTCAAATTGAAAGGCCTAATGACCTCTGAATGGAAAAGACTATTCAGTTCTGTGGAGGCCACGTTCCAGACAAGAACAAGGGGTAATATGAATCCTCCAAGAGCAAAAGAAAGAGTTATTCGACTGCAGAAGTTACATGGCCAAAGATACATTTCAGACAAGAATGGCATAAAATGACCTCCAAGACTCTGGCTGGGCCACCAAAAGAAATAACAGAGACAGCGCAAGTGACTGCAGTACTATGTTCCCGAGTCCATACCATGCTTCCCAACCTGTTCACAGGCCTGGGCTGCCTCTACCAAGACTGTAGCCACCAGTATAATAAACAAACTGACAGTGTAGGAAGCACAGGAGTCCATGTGGTAGGTGTGATGGCAGAAAGATGCACATTTACCTAAGTTTGCCAAAAGCACTCCAATCACAGGATGAATAGAGCTATTTAAATAAAAAAGCAGCCAATCCACCCTGAAAAGCCCGGTGAGGACACAGCTGGTCGTGCACATGCCAAAGGGGCACAGGAGTGCAGAAGCAGGTAAAGAAAAGGAACTCCCTAGCAAACCAAACCTCGAATTACAGAAACTAAGATAAAAAGCTGTCCACATGTTGATAAAACTCAACAATTTAAAGTCTAGCATATTTATTTTTTTTAAACATTCATTGTGTGTGTGTGTGAGAGAGAGAGAGAGAGAGAGAGAGAGAGCACGCACGCACACAAGTGCGCTGGGAAAGGGCAGAGAGAAAGGGAGAGAGAGAATCCCAAGCAGGTTCTGAAGCATCAGCACAGAGCTCCACACAGGCCTTGAACTCACAAACCATGAGATCGCAACCTGAGCCGAAATCAAGAGTCAAATGCTTTACCAACTGAGCTACCTAGGCGCCCCTCAAGTCTAACACATTTATTATAGCTCACTGGGACATCCAGTAATAATAGATCTTTTGACAAGTGTCTCAGAACAAACTTGTAGCCTCTTGCCATGATCCTGAATTTACTCTCAACTCCTTTGTGATTTTAAAGAACAAATACATACAATATCTACATTTACCTGAAGTGAAAAAGCATACAGAAAGTAGTATTACAGAAATGTGATGAACCCATAGACAAAAACGCATGAGAAAAATAAAGAATAAAATCAGGACAGCGGTTCCTCGGAGGGAGGGAAAGGCACTGCTATTAGTGGGCACTGCCCTGGAGGTTTAACGGCTCCAGAGAATCGGCAAACATTCCATTTCTCTAGTGTGTTGTAGGAAAGTACATATGGGTATTTGTTGTATTATTCCTCATGCTATTGTTTTTACATCTGAAATATTCATATCCCTTTTTGAAGAACAAAAGCAAACAAGGAGTCGGAAATTTGGGCACAGACTGTTGTAAGACACAAAGAGCAGGTCCGTGCCACCAGACACGCACCTATACAGGGAGCTGGTCCCAGGCAGGCGGAGCGAGACCCTTCTCAGAGGTCACAGCCCAAGTGGGTCAATTACAAGGCAAAACCTCCCAGAGGGAAAAGAGGGAGTGGGAAAGTGCCAGAGTTTATTTATTCTCCTGTCTTTGAATACTCACTCTATCTTTTAACTGTTGAGAGCGAAGAGGGTGCCGCCAAAGATGCCAGTCAACACCAGCGCGCCCTGCCAGCTTAATTTCATGGTATTATTTTGCCTTGCTTTGCAATAACTCCCACATTCCCCAGGGAGAAACTAATGGATTACTAAAAATAAAATGGAGATTAAGTGAATCACTTAGGATGTTTTGGCTCCCAGTGTAAACTGGCTTAAACAAAAAGGAAGTGCATTGGCTCAAAGGCTTGGACTTCTGGAGGCCTCAGGGCTTGCCTGTCTGTCCTCCACCCTGTGTGGCTTCTTGCTCAGGCTGCAGCCACAGCAGATCTCCTGCCAGCACACAGCAGCATCCAGGGGAGGAGAAAGCGAGGCAGGCTCCTCCTGTAGCCTATTTTAAATGAGACAACTTCTTCCAGAATGTCCTGGCAAACCCGCCCTAGGGTCTCTTAGCCGCCAGGACAGGATAACTGGACCTGTCCTGAACCCAGCATTCCATCCAGCCAACACTGGCTGATGAGACGCTCAGGGACAAAGCACAGATGGGATCGCCTCTAATGAGGCCCACCCTGGAGCTCCTACATGGGAGATGGATGGCATGCAGGATACGGACCCAACCCTGGTGTCCGCTCTGCTGACACTGGGAAGAGCCTGAACAATGCTGTTCATGTGAAGATGAAATTAATCACTGTCATTATGAATTTCTACGTAAAGCTATAGACTCGAAAAGCAGATGACCAAGTGAATTGATCCCTTTGAGAAAAGTAGATTTTAAAAATCTACTGCTCCAACTTAAAGACACAAAGTCAACTCATTTTAAAGCAGGGAAGTCAGAGGAAGTATTGTATAGCACTTACTATATTCTTGTGCCATGGCTGCAGAAATTTAAATAACAGCATTCACGTTAATGATGAGTAACCTGAAAAGAAAAGAAAAATATAAAACAGTTAAAAAAGTTTGATCATTTTTCTGAAAGAGGCAAACCAGCCTTTGGAAGTACACAACTGCGTTTAAATTAGAAGTCGGAGAAAGCATCTGTAGTATTAGAGTATTTCTAAATAGTTTCAAGTTCAAATCATCTGCATCTATTGTCAAACAAACTAAATATATTTTCATCGACTAATACTGCCCTGGACTTCTATCTGTAAAACTGAAACAGAAACAGAATCATTAAAAGGACCTCAAGAATCATGTGGTCTACTCCTTAGAAAACACCATCCAAATCCCTGCAAATTAAAGTTAGATAAATCAGTGTCGATTAATTTCTAAGTTTCTAAACTCAAAGATATGAGGGAAGAGTTCTCAGAAGAAAATATACAAAGTGGATGCAAATATTTGATACTGCATGTTTCTTAAAAAGTTGAATATTCAACATACCATGGACCACTAAAGAAACACACCCATGGACTAGGGACTCTAAAACCCTGAAACGGCTGTGAATATTTGAAAGTGAGAGATGAGAACATTTTCTCTATTCAGACCTCAGGACAAATAACAATAGAGCAAAGCACACTCTCAATTAAGAACTTAAAAACATGAAAATCAGCCTCTGCTGCGATGTTTCCTGGGGGTGCCGTGTCCTGACAGGGCTGAGGATGGCTAGTGCCCACTATCTATAAACATCATGTCGGATCTCACCCTCAGTGTATGTAAGGTTCGGCCATGTTGTCAGCATTCGTTTGTAGGGAGGAATTTTTTTCTCTACCCTCTCATGTTCAGTTTCTAGAGGCCTGCTAATCAAACTAACAAGGACAAATGAACAGGAGAAAAGGCTTATGTTTCTTCATTGATGTTAGTATTTTTACACGCATGGGGATGTCACAGAAAAAAAGTTAAAACCCAAGGAAGCAGTCTGATCCAGAGGCTTAAATACCATTTTAACAAAGGGCAATACACTGAGAAGTGACTAAATAGGGAAAGGGGGGTTGGGATCCTAAGAATGATAAACTGGAAAGATGCCCAGGAAGAGTACAGTAGGTGGGACTGTCGAGCAAGATTATGCAGACTGAAGTTCCTCCAGTGGTAAGAAGGGTTCTCCTCTTCCAGGCACAGAAGTGGGACGCACCTTTACAAGTGGGATGAAGGGACAATAGAGTACTCTTCCTGCATCTGCTATTGCTCAATTTCCTTCACCCAAAATAATCCTTATACCAAAGTAGTATATTTTGGCGATGGCATATTCTGATCACCTTCAGGTTCATAGAAATAAAAACACCATTAAAAGAAAAGGTACAAGGGAATGCCAACTGGTGCAGCCACTCTGTGAAACAGTATGAAGGCTCCTCAGAAAACTGAAATTAGAACTATTCTATGACACAGCGATTGCACTACTAGGCATTTATCCAAAGGATATAGGAATTCTGTTTCGAAGAGACACATGCACCCCAATGTTTAGAGCAGCACTATTAACAACAGCCCAAGTAGGTATGGGAAGAGCCCAAATGTCCATTAATGAATGAACGGATAAGAAGATATGGTGTATATATATACAACGGATATTACTGAGCAATCAAAAAGAACGAAATCTCGCCACGTGCAACAACAGGATGGAACTGGAGTCTATTACGCTAAGTGAAATTAGTCAGAGAAAGACAAGTATCATAGGACTTCACTCGTGGAATTTAGGATACAAAACAGATGAACATAAGGGAAGGGAAGCAAAAAGTATATAAAAACAGAGAGAGGGACAAAGAGCTTAGAGCCTGCTTCAGATCCTGTGTCTCCTCTTCTCTCTGCCCCTCCCCCACTCATGCTCTGTCTCTCTGTCCCTCAAAAGTAAATAAACATTGGAAAAAAATCTTTTTAAATACAGAGAACAAACTGAAGGTTGCTGGAGGGGTTGTGGGTGGGGGGACAGGCTAAATGTGCAAGGGGCATTGAGGAGGACACTTGTTGGGATGAGCAATGGGTATTATACGTAGGTGATGAATCACTGGATTCTACTCCTGAAATCATTATTGCACTATATGCTAAGTAACATGGATGTAAATTTAAAAAATAACAAAAGAAAACCAAAAATAAATAAATATTTAAAATTTAAATAAAAGAACAGAGCACACTGAAAAGAAAAAAGAAAGAAACACAAAGTGAAAAGAAAAAAAGAGACACGGAGGACAGGATTTCTGGGTGGTTCTAGAATAGCGGTAGAGAGAAGGAAGACAGGGAGACAGAAAGAAAGAAGTGGATTCACCTTAAGTTGACCCTCCAATGATCCACATCCTTGTATAATCTCCCTCCCCAAGTGTAGGTGGGATCTGTAACTTGCTTCTAACAACAGAATATGACAAAGGTGATGGGATGTCACTCTCATGATTATGCTGTAAAACACTGTCTCAGAAGACTGGACAGTGAGGGACCCTTCTCTTGGCCTTGAAGAAGCAAAAAGCCATGTTGGGAATTGCCTCTGGAGAGGGCCAGAAGGTAGGGAACAACAGGTAGCCTCTAGGACCCAAGGGTGGCCTCAGGGTGATAGCCACTAAGAAGCTAGGCCCTCAGACAAACAGCCACAAGGAAATGACATCTGCCAACAACTCAAATGAGCTTGGTAATAGATTCTTCCCTGGCCAAGCTTTCAGATGAGAACACAGCTCAGCTTACACTTTGCAGCAGCATCAGACTCCAAGTAGAGGATCCAACTAAGCCATACCTGGCTTCGGACCCATGGAAAGTGGTAATAATAAATGGGTGTATAAAAAAAAAAAAAGAAGAAGAAGAAGGAAGGTGCAAGTCTCAGGGGCACCTTGGTGGCACAACTGGTTAAGCATGGGACTTCAGCTCAGGTCATGTTCTCAGGGTTCGTGAGTCCAAGCCCCACTTCGGGCTCTGCACTCTCCCACTCCCTCTGCTCCTGGCTCACTTGTGCTCTTTTTGTCTAAAAATAATAATTAAGCAAATGAATGAATGAATGAAGGTACAAGTCTCAGAAGGGAAGAAGATATTTGCAATTCACGTATCTACTAAAGGACTCATTCAGCATATATAAAGAACTCCGATAAAACAATAAAAAGATAGGCCACCTAAAGGAAATACCCAAATGGTCAATAAGTATATGAAAAGGTAGGTGCATAACCTAATTCATTACCATTTACCATATATATTAAAGCCACAATAAGATAAAATCACATACTGATCAAGATGGCTAAAACTGAAAACCTGATAACACCAAGTCTTAGGACATAGAGCAATTCAGCTCTCATATTCTGCTGATGGGGGTGTGAGCCAGAAAACTGCTGAGCAGTGTCTAACAAAGCAGAAGATAAACATACAATGTGGCCCACCAATTCCACTCGCCTCGCCCCAAAGACACACACAGTAATAGTCAAAGAAGTATTAACTGTTAACAACCAAAACTCAGTAACAAACTGTGGCACATACACACAACAAAATATTATACCACAGAGGTGGGTTAGATTTTTCTCCAAAGGCCAGATAGTAAATATTTTTGGCTTTTGAGATCAATAGTCTCAGTGCTCTGCTGCAACTAGTCAACTTTGTATTTGTAGTAAGTACATTTATATAGATAGACAATACGTAAATGATGGGTGTGGCTGACTTCCAATAAAACTTTACTTAGCAAAACAAGCAGCCAGCCCACAGGCGGTACTTTGCCTGCTATACGATAATAAATATATATGAACCATCACCAGTACAACAACACAGATGAATCACACACACACAAAGTTGAGAAAGAAGCCAGCCATATGAGAATATATAGTGATTGATTACATTTTATGAAGTTCAAATATAGGTAAACCTATGTAAGTAAGGATAATAGTTACCTCTGAGGTGGGAAGAGGAGTAAGAAGATATCAGAAGGGGGTGTGATGAGGGACCATAAGGCAAGCTGAGGGCAAAGCACAAGCTAGCATACCACCCTCCTCCCCAGGTGGGGTATGTGTGACATTCCTCAGGCACTCCTGGCTGCCCAAGAACAAAGGAAAGGACAGAAAACAAATGGTTAAACTGATAAAGTCTCTGTCTGCTTAGTGTAAAAAAAAAAAAAAAAAAAAAAAAAAAGGGCAATCTTATCAATAACCTAAAGTCTAGGAACCCCCTACTGTCTCAATGTTAATACTTTGCTAGAGAGAAAAACAATCTTAGCTTGACAATACCTAAGCCTCCAGTATCCAGGTGAGTCTTTGTTAACATTTGAAAATTCCCTTAAGAAACTTCCTCTTGGGGTCCCTGGGTGGCTCAGTCGGTTAAGCGTCCTACTTCCGCTCAGGTCATGAGCTCATGGGTTCCTGGGTTTGAGCCCCCTGTCAGGCTCTGTGCTAACAGCTAGCTTGAGGCTAGAGCCAGCTTCAGATTCTCTGTCTCCCTCTCTCTCTGACCCTCCTCTGCTCATGCTGTCTCTCTCCCAGAAATTAAAAAACAAACAAACAAACAAACTTCGTCTTGACTTTACCTCCCCCAACTCCATGGTATATAACCAGTCACTCTTCACAACCCCAGTGTGGCTCTTTGTGCCTACGGGTCCTGTCCCTGTGCTTTCATAAAATCACCTTTTTTGGCATCAAAGATGTCTCAAGAATTCTTTCTTGGCCATCAGCTCTGAACCCATCATCACCCCAAAACCTCATCTGGGTGCAACAGGGAATTTTGGTGGGCTAGTAATACTGGATTCCCTGATTTGAGTGGTAGTTTCATGATCATACTCAATTTGGGAAAATTCATCAAAGTGCTCACTTAAGATTTACTTTTCTTAATGTGTGTTACACAAAAGTAAAATATTTTGGGGCATCTGGATGGTTCAGTCTGACTTCAGCTCAGGTCATGATCTCACAGTTTGTGGGTTCAAGCCCTGCATCATGCTATGTGCTGACAGCTCGGAGCCTAGAGCCTGCTTCAGATTCTGTGTCTCCCTCTCTCTCTTTGCCCCTTGCCCACTCATGCTCTCTCCTTGTCTCTCTGTCAAAAGTAGACATTAAATAAAAGAGTAAAAAAAAAAAAAAAAAGTAAAACATTTCCTTAAAAAAAAAAGAGAGAGAGAGAAAGAAAGAATACAGGCCAGTAGTGTAAATGGATGATTTTTCAAAGCCCAGATTCTCTCGACATCAACCACTCAGATCAGCAGAAAGCCTTGAGCCCTCACAAAGCACAATCCTAGAGCCCTTCTTTAGCTAGTGTGACATCTGCCCAGCAACCAAACCTTTGTTCTGAGTTCCAGGTGCGCTGTGGAGAAAGAGCCGTGAGGCGGAACACACAGGAGTGGCAGGAAGGGAATGCACTGCAGAGGGGAGAGGAAAGTAACACATGGTGGATGAAGAAACTGGTAGAACTAAGCCCCACCTTTTAATATCATCTGCTAAATAATCTATACACAGAATAAAAGTCATGTGAACAGCTTAGAAACACAATTTAAGAGGTGTCCTTTGGACAACAGTAATGACATTTTAAAAGCTAACTAGAGCTCTTAAAACACTGTTGAATAGATTTGTTTCCTGTACAATTTCTTCCAGTTTTTGAGGCTGAAGAAGCAAACCTGACAGATAAAATAGTCTTCACTTTCTAGGTCTGCATACCTCAAACAGTTTCTATATCTTGACTTCATCTTACCCATCTATACCATGCCTAAAACTTAATTCGATACATAACATTCCAGGGATCAGAGGAAGCCATTAACTCACCAGGGTTGTGCCCAAAAATATTGGGAAAGGCAGAGAACACAAAATTGTCAGAGACAAGATCATGGGCACATTATAAAGATTCACATTCTCTCTGTATGGGCTTATATTATGAGTGAAATAAAGAGCCAAAGAGTAAAGAAAATAAAATGAAAAAATAAAAAGTAAAACCCATTCACTGTACTGCATTTACTGCATACCTGATACATGTGAGAAACTGCACTAGATGCTGGGAACGCAAAGATAATGTTCCCATCTTTAAGGAGCTCAGAAACCTCTTTATAAGCCTATATATGCATCGATAATTTAAATTAAAAGCTGTGACAGTTACACAATATTCACAAGTGCCATGGAGCTAAGGATTAACAGGAAGAAGTGTCATGGAGGAGGAGTGGGGAGAAAGGGTGAGGAAAGGAAGTCTTCCCATAGCCGGTAAGAAGTGAAATGGGTTTTGAACAATTAAAGATGGTCAAACTAGGAAGAGGGAGCACAGCATCATTCTAGGAAGAGGGCGAGAATGCACAAAGGCACCGAGGAGTAACGAGAAATCTGTGGTGGCCAGAACATCTGGAATACAAGGAATTGAGGAGTGACAGGTCTCCAAATACACATTTTTGTCTAGTTTTGACATTTGTAACCATGGTAACGTTTCACAAAATCAAGAAAGTAAATAATTAAAAATCAACCCGAATGTGGGGGTAACTGAAAATGAAATACGATCAGTGACACATGGACTGCATTACAAACGCACAATGTAACCGCTCACAGAAATGCAGGGGAAAAGAACTTCACCTCCCGTCTTTAGAGACCACTATCTTGACTATGTACTCTGAGGCTAGAGACAAAACCAAGAAAGAAAGAAGAAAGGCCAGAATGAACTCTATGATGCTGGACTCAAATCAGAGATAAGATAGATTTTCATACATGTTTCTATAGATAATAGATACAGATAGATATACATAGGTGTTGAACTTAAATCAGAGATAGCATGCTTTTCATTATATATATTATTTTAGGAGATGATAGATGGATACAAGCATACCTTGGAGAAGCTGTGCATTCAGTTCCAGACCACCAAAAGAAAGCGAACATTCTAATAAAACAAGTCAAATAATTTTTTTGGTTTCCCCGCACATATAAAAGTTATGTTTATACTACACTGTAGTCTATTAAGTGTGCAATCACATTATTATGTATAAAAAATGTACATACATTAATTAAAAATACTTTATTGAAAAATGTTAACCACAATTTGAGCTTTTGGCAAGTTGTAATGTTTTTGCTATTGGAGGGTTTTGTCTCAGCGTTGATGGTTGTTGACTGAGCAGGGTGGTAACTGCTGAAGGTTAGGGTGGCTATGACAATTTCTCAAAATAAGACAACAATGAAGTTTTTTGTGCACCGGCAGACTCTTCCTTTCATGAATGATTTCTCTGTAGCATGTGTGCTGTTTAATAGCATTTTAACAACAGCAGAACTTCTTTCAAAACTGGAGTTATTCAGGGGTTCCTGCGGGGACTCTTGGCAGTTGAGCATCCAACTTCAGCTCGCTGCTGTCAGCGCAGAGCCCACTTCGGATCCTCTATCCCCCTCTCTATGCCCCTTCCATGTTTGTGCACATTCTCTGAAAAATAAACAGACTTAAAAAAAAAAAAATTGGAGTCATTCTCTCAGACCCTGCTGCTGCTTTATCAACTAAGTTTATGTGATATTCTAAATCCTTTGTTGTCATTTCAACAACCTTCACAGCATCTTCGCCACGACTAGATTACATCTCACAAAACCACTTTCTTTGCTCATCCATAAGAAGCAACTCCTCATCTGTTCAAGTTTTATCCTGAGATCGAAGCAATTCAGTCCCATCTTCAGGTTCCACTTCTAATACTAGTTCTCTTGCTATTTCCACCACATCTGCAGTGACTTCTTCCACTGAAGTCTGGAACCCCTCAGAGTCATCCACAAGGGCTGGAATCCACGTCCAACATCCTACTAATGTTGATATTCTGATAATGACCTCTTCCCATGAATCACAAATGTTCTTAATGCTATCTACAATGGTAAATCCTTTCCAGGAGGTTTTCAATTTACTTTGCACAGATCCATCAAAGGAATCACTTCTATCGCAACTATAGCCTTATGAAATGTATTTCTTAAATAATAAGGCTTCAAAGTCACAATTACTCCTTGATCCCTGGACTGCAGAATGGGTGTTGTGTTAGCAGACCTGAAACCAACATTAATCTGATTGTATACCTCCATCAGAGCTCTTGGGTGACCAGGTTTGCACTGTCAGTGAGCAGTACTATTTTGAAAGGAAACTTTTTCTCTAAGCAAGTTTCAATAATGGATTTAAAATACTCTGTAAACCATGCTGCAAACAGATGTGCTATCATCTAGGCTTTGTTGTTCCATTCAGAGAATATGGGCAGAGTAAATTTGGTAGCATTCTGAAGGGCCCTAGGATTTTTAGAATGGTCAATGAGCACTGGCTTCCACTAAAGTCATCAGCTGTCTTAGCCTTTAACAAGAGTCATCCCGGCCTTTGAAGCTTTGAAGCCGGGCACTGACTTTTCTTCTCTCACTATGAAAGCCTCAGACAGCATCTTCTTCCAACAGAAGACTGTTTAGTGTACACTGAAAATCCATCGTTAAGTGTAGTCATCTTCCGTAATTATCTTAACCAGATCTTCTAGAGAACTTGCTGTGGCTTCTACATCAGTATTTGCTGCTTCACCTTGCGCTTTTAATGCTAAGATGGTTGCTTTTCTCAAATGTTATGAACCAATTTCTGCAAGCTTCAATCTTTTTTCTTCTTCTCTTCAACTCTTAGCCTTCACAGAATTGAAGAGAGTCAGGGCCTTGCTCTGGATTAGGCTTTGATGCTGTGGCTGGTCTGATCTTCTGATCAGACCAATAGAACTTTCTCCGTATCAGCAATAAGGCTGTTTCACTTTCTTATCATTTGTGTGTTCACTGGAGCAGCACTTTTCATTTCCTTTAAGAACTTTTCCTTTGCATTCACAACTTGGCTTTTTGGCACAGGATGCCTAGCTTTCAGCCTATCTTGGCTTTCCACAGGTCTTCCTAAGTTTAATTATTTCTAGATTTTGATTTAAAGTGAGAGACACGTGACTCTTTCTTTCACTCAAACACTTAGAAGCCATTGTATGTTATTAATTAGCCTAATTTAAAATTGTTGTGTGTCTGGGAAGGAAGGCCAGAGGAGACGGAAGGAGATGGGTGTGGCCTGGTCAGTGGAGCAGTCAGAACAAACACAACATTTACCAATTAAGTTTACCACCTTGTGGGAAGGATTCATGAGGCCCAAAACAATTACAACAGTTACAGTTACAAAGATAACTGGTCACAGATCACCATAACAAATATAATAATGGAACATTTGAAATATTGTGGAAGTTACCAAAATGACACAGAGACATGAAGTGAACCAATGCTGTTGGAAAATGGAGCCAAAGACTTGCTCGACACAGAATTGGCACAAACTTTCAATTTATTTAAAAAAAAAAAAAAAAAGAACCACACACACTGTCTTGCAAAGTGTGATAAAGTGAAACACAATGAAAAGAAGTATGCTTGCAGTGTTGTTTTGTTCTAATACATTACTACCATGATTTATTTTGTAGCCCAACCTGTCCCAGATCTGGCCAGAGTAAATCCCGTCAAGATGGCTTCTAAGTCATTTTCACATCATTCTCTGTGCTTTCTCTGAGCTTTCTGAAAATAAATGCTTCAGTCTCATTTTGTACTTTCTTACCCTGGAAAGAAACAAGGAGTCCTGGTTCCTTTTATTACAAAGGAATTTGGTATTTAGAAATCAAAATCTAAGTGCTAGAGGTGTTCATTGCCATTGGGTACTATGCTGAGGCACTTTGAGTGATAGCGCTAGTGAATATCCACGGACTTATACACACACACATTTATATCTACATCTGTAGCACTTTTCAAGGAACAAGACAAGGTGATTACAAAGTTTACAAGGAAAGTCAAAGGCTCAAGAAGAATCAAGATACTTCATAAGAAGAATATAATAGTGAGGCACCTGCCCTACCAACTATCAATTCCAACACAACAGGAATTGTAGATTAGCAGAGAAAGGTTGAATTATTTAATAATGGTACTTGCACATGTGTTTATTCACATTGGTGGAAAATTAATCTCTACTGAATCTCTATTCCACTAACTACAGAAAAATCAATTCTAATTTAACTAAAGACCTGCATATAAAAGGCAGGATTATAAAACTTTTAGTAGACAGTAAAAGATTATTTTATGGCTCCAGAATAGGTTAGCAACATAAAAAAGAAAAGCCATAAAAATAAATTCATTCTACATTAAAATAAAAAACTTCTGTTCATTAAAAGTCACCATAAAAAAAAAAGGCTAGACCAAAAATTAGAAGATGTATAACCAACAAAATAATAAAGTATCTAGAATCTTTAATGAATCTCTAAGAAAGGCAATCTAAGAGAAAAATGGATGAAAGTTATAAAAGAAAATATAAAAGCTTCTTAAACACATAAAATAATACTTAATTCCTCTAGTAATTAGGGAAACACAAATAAAAAGCACTCACCAGCCTGACAAAATTTAACAAGTCAGACAACGTCAAGTGTGCGACACAGGTGTGGGGCAGTGCAAACATTCAGGATCCCCGATGGGAATCATACAATGATACAATCACTTTGGAAAACAGTCAAGCATGGTCATACCATACAGGCCAGTAATTCTACTCCCAAGTTTATGGTCACCAGGAGAATTGCCACCCAGAGATGAATACAATTGTTCATAACCACAGAAAAGTGCAAACAACCCAAATTCCAACAGGAAAATAAAATGCCATTTTGTTTGCAGCAAAATCAGTGAACTCTGATGCTAAATGCATGAATGTGGAAAAATTCAAGGGGGAAAGCTTCCCTATATATTTTTACAACAAGGAATTACATACAAAATGTTAACGAATTAGATTACAAGCTCACTAAAGGCTGGGTCAGTACTACTTAATAGTCATTAAAAGCCTCCTACAGTTTTATGCTCACTATTGTGGATATTTCCAAGACATAGACCATTAAGTCCTCCAAGAGATCATAATATAATTCTCTATAGCTTTGAACACAATATTGAGCCCATGGCAAACATTAGATTAAACAAAACAAAAAACTGTAGATCTTGTTTATTACTTAATGAAGAGGATACTTAATTTCCCAAAGTGCAATTAAAACACTTGAGGGGTGCCTGGGTGGCTCAGTCAGTTAAGCGTCCAACTTCAGCTCAGGTCATGATCTCACAGTTTGCGGGTTCAAGCCCCATGTTGGGATCTGTGCTGACAGCTCAGAGCCTGGAGCCTGCTTCGGATTCTGTGTCTCCCTCTCTCTCTCTGCCCCTCCCCTGCTCTGTCTGTCTCTCTATCAAAAATAAATAAACATTTAAAAAAAAAACCAAACAACTTGAGAAGGCATCATCCACACTAGTTTTTCAAAAGACAAAACATATTTAAAGAAAGAAAAAAAAAAACCTTATTCTGCAAGTCAACTACCAAGAGAGACGAGATCACTTCTCTCAGGCTCATAGCAATTAGACTACTGATTCATTTAAATATATATATTATGACCATAGAACTTTCTACCTCAAAATAAACAACTTTTCAAATCAATACTATAAGATTAAAACCAAAACAAAACATTTGTATGAACACAATTGCTCAGAGTTGTAGCATTAAACCTCTAATAGTGAGCAACACTGTGTCACCCACCGTTTGCTAGGCTAACCTGGCTGGGAGGTTCAAGTGTGATGTGCCCCTAAGTAACCTCCCTCAAACAAAAGTTTCTTTACACCATAGGGTTAACAAACGTTAATGTGTAAAATTTAATTAACGTGTAAAACGTTAATGTGTAAAAATTACATATTTAAATTTGGCACCAAAGATACATTTTTCTTGATTTTAACTGTTTTAGGGTGCCTGGGTGCTCAGTCGGTTAAGTGTCCGACTTTGGCTCTGGTCATGATCTCACGGTTTGTGAGTTTGAGCCCCGCTCTGTGCTGACAGTTTGGAGCCTGCAGCCTACTTTAGATTCTTTCTCTTTCTCTCTTTCTCTCAAAAATAAATATTTTTTTAAAAATTAAATGTTTTAAATAGTGTTCAGAACATAGAGTATTATGGCTCATATTTTACATGGGTAGGAATATGTACTAAAGTCTTTAATAAAACAGACTGTAAGTTACATAGAGACATCAAGTGACAGTTCTACCTGATTCACCTTTAACTCATTTTGTTTGCTTTCTAACAGCATTCTTTTAAAAGCAATTCCACAGCCCATAGAATAGATTTCTATTTTAAGCAGAGGTAACGATCTTTACTTATGTAAGAAGCAATTATACCAGTTAACAGAAAAAATGAACTGCAACGGCATACACTAGAAGTGTGCTGGGGAAGCCTTAGTTTTCATTCTCAAGGGTATGCACTACGTGTTATCAGTCTACCCATCACTAAATTTATTAAGCCATAATTTTGCTACATGAATTCTCCATTCTTTCCTTTAGAGAACACTGAATAATCAGAAGGCAATGTTTGCTTTCCTCTCTACAGTAACAACTGTGCATTTGGCCTGAATTCTAAATAACCAGGTTCTTTTGAAATTCAGCCAATATACAGATCTTTTCACTAAAAATAAGCGTGAAGGAAACAGGCTCAAATCATAAATGTCATATTTATAACTACTCAAAATGGGAGAGAACAGCCTTCCCAGATAATTTGGATAAACATGCACAGACCTCACCATCACCATACATGCTCTACCATCACTAAAAACAGAACTGTTAAGAACTTGAAGCATAAATATTCAATTGGATGTTTGATGACATCAGCATTTGTGGCCTAAAATCTACTAACATAATGTTTAAGCAATCACACAGTGTCTTTCTACACTGGTTAAGCCCACATTAGGTGTGATAGTTTTATATGGTAACTTGGCTAGACTACAGTACTCAGTTATTTAATCAAACACTAATTTAGGTGTTGTTGTGAAGGTATTTTGTAGGTGTGATTAACAGCTACAAAAATCAGTTGACTTTAAGTGAAAGAGATTACCCCTGATAATGTGGGAAGGCCTCAGCAAATCAGCTGAAGGCTTTAATCCCCCAAACTGAAGTTTCCTAAGGAGGAAGGAATTCCTCAGAACAGTCAGCATTAACTTCTCCCTAAGTTTCCAGCCTGAAGACCTGCCTTACAAACTTCAGACACGTAGCCCCTGCAAAAGCACGAGCCACTTCTCTACAGTACACCTAAGTGTCCATCTCTGGGTGAATGGATAAATAAACTGCAATCTGTAGATGCAATGGAATATTAATCGGTCATACAGAAAGAGTAAATCCTACCATGTGCCACAACATGGACGGACCTTGAGGGCATTATGCTAACTAAATAAGTCAGGCAGAGAAAGACAAAGACAAACACTGTATGATCTCACTTTTATGTGAAATCGAAAACAACACAAAACAAAATCCAAACTCATAGAAAAAGAGATCAGATCTGTAGTTATCAGAAGCAGAGGGGAGGGGGAGGGAGGAAGGTGGTCAAAAGGTTGAACCTTCCAATTAGAAGACCTGTTAAGTCTTCCATGTCTAGCGCGATGACCATGGCTAATACTGCTGTATGATATGTAGGGAGATTGTTTTAAGAGTAAATCCTAAGAATTCTCATCACAAGGAAAAGATTCTTTTCTTTTCTTTTTACTGCTATCTATATGAGAATATGGGCATTAGCTAACCTGTTGTCAGAATCATTTCACAACCATCGTGCTATGGGCCTTAAACTTATACAGTGATGTATATCAATTATTTCTCAATAAAACTGGGGATAAATATATATTTCACACACACACACACACGTATGTGTATATTCCTATTATCCTCTTTCTCTAGAGTCTTAACTGATACACTAGGCAAAATGAGAATCCCACTATGAGTTTTAATGGTTTTGGTCACACAAAGAAAGAAACACCTTAATTTAGCTCAGTTTACCTGGGAAAACAAAGGCATCACCAGTCTACCAAAGACCACCCCTAGTGACTGACATACTCCCCACCTAACTTAAAATAAAAGTAGACTGTGAGCAGGGCGCCAGAGCACAGTCTGTCTGACAGAATGCTGTGCGAAGAACAAGGGAATAGGACTTCTAACTTGGGGGTTGGGGAAGGGAAGGGGGAAGAGGGCTGGGAAGGAAGTGGGCAAAACAAAACAAGGCAATGGGCGGCAGAGCTGTCAAGGTGAGCACTTGATCAGCAGACCTTTTAAATTCTGCTAACAGTACTTCAGGGCTTACTAGGTTCCAGGTGTTTGACCTCGACTATCCCATCTAACCACTCACCACAACATTAAATGGCAGATACTACTATTATCCACAATTCTCAGGAGGGCCAGGGAAGCTACAGATACAATTCTATAAGGTGGCATGGGCACTAAGTGCTACTGGATCCCAGTATTGAACACAGGCTCTAAGTCGAGCTACTGAGCTGTATGTCTCCGTAACAGTATTTCCCAGGCAGAACAACAGGCCAGAAACACTCCGGGCCAAAGAACCTTTAGCAGTTTAGCATTTAGCAATGCCATAGAGAGTTATCAAAAGTAAATGGCAAGCTACATTTGAGATCTGTACACAGACAGGGGATTGAGGGGAAACAGCACAAGTAGAAATAGAAAAGCAAAACTATATAAAAAGAAAAGATTTCTGGTTCAAAACTGCTAGTAACTCATAAATTTACCTTCTGACCTTCTTCCTATATCAAATTTTATTTTAAAAAAAAGTAAAAATACAAATAAATTCATAGAAATATAGGAAATCCCAGGACAGATGACACTGGCAGATCAGAGTAGTGACAAGTCCTGAGAAATAGAAAGCACACTGAAACAGATTGAAAAAAAAATTCAACAGAGCTGAAAGACCCCTTCAAAGTAAGAGGATCGAGGCTCAACCCCTTCAAAGCTGGTTGAGCAACTGACTCTTGATTTCAGCTCAGGTCATGATCTCATGGTTGTGAGATGGGAGCCCCCACATTGAGGAGCCTGCTTAAGATTCTCTTTCTCCCTCTCCCCCTCTGCTCCTCCCCTGCTCATACTCAATCTCTCTCTAAAAAAGGAGGAGGAGGACAGGGAGGAGAAGGAAGAAGAAGAAGGAGAAGGGAGGAAGGAGAAGAGAGGAAGGAGGAGGAGGAGCGGATTAACCTTCAAATACACTTTCCTAGCAGACTCTAGGAAAACCCAAGTAAGTGTCAGCAGAAATACATGCTGGATGGTGAGGCATGTAATTAAAGAACATGATTACCGGGGCACCTGGGTGGCTTAGTCGGTTAAGCGTCTGACTTTCACTTGGGTCATGATCTCGCGGTTCGTGGATTCGAGCCCCGCGTCGGGCTCTGTGCTGACTGCCAGCTCAGAGCCTGGAGCCTGCTTCAGAGTCTGTGACTCCCTCTCTCTCTGACCCTCCCCTGCTCACGCTGTCTCTCTCTCTCTTAGAAATAAATAAAACATTAAAAAAAAAAAAGAACAGGATTACCTGCATGGGTCCCTTCTCTAGAAGAATGTACTGGGTGGCATTAGCCCCAGATTAAAGCCAGGAGGAATACCGCAGGGATACTTTGGACAAGAGAAGCTGGACAATGTTCCAAATAACTTATAATGGAGTTTACCTGCACTCCGAAGACCAGTTAACTCATACATCGTATGGGAAACTCACCCATAAATCCTGTAAACCAGAGCCCACGGCGCTACCAGGTAAACAGAACCTGTAGACAATGTTGAATTCAATCTTTTGATTCTACTATTTACTACAAATCAATCGATGATAAACAATCAAAGTGGTTCAACACAGGACACTCCAAAACATACTGATTTGGTATACTGACTTTTTTGAGCTACAGACACTTCTTAAAAACAAGTGCAAGAGGGGCGCCTGGGTGGCTCAGTCGGTTAAGCATCCGACTTCGGCTCAGGTCGTGATCTCACGGTTCATGGGTTCGAGCCTCGCATCGGGCTCTGTGCTGCCAGCTGAGAGCCTGGAGCCTGTTTCGGATTCTGTGTCTCCCTCTCTCTCTGACCCTCCCCTGCTCATGCTGTCTCTATCTCTCTCTCAAAAATAAATAAAATATTAAAAAAAAGAAAAAAAATTTTTTTTAGTGTTCTAAAGAATAAGTAGTAAATGTAAATATTATAAAAACTTGGTTTCAAATGGATGTNGTTTCGGATTCTGTGTCTCCCTCTCTCTCTGACCCTCCCCTGCTCATGCTGTCTCTATCTCTCTCTCAAAAATAAATAAAATATTAAAAAAAAAAAACAAAAAACCAAGTGCAAGAAAGGTATGCTGACCTCCCCCTTTTCTTTCTGAAAACAGGAGATAAAACTCCCATATGAAAACTCCCATTTCTGCTCTTGGAGGAAAAGAACATTCTGAACACCAGAAACAGGGAGTCAAAGCTAAGAAGAATCCATATAAAAAGTTGTTTTAAAATAAAGCCTATTACCTTACTTTAGCCTCCCCATACATTTTAGTTTCTTTTCCAAAATCACTACTAATATATAAACACGTAGGTCCCAATGGTTCTTTGGGTCTTCTTTTTTCTGCTAAGGCTCCCATGTACATGTTAAAAAATATTTATGCTTTTACAATCCATCTTAGGTCAACTTAATTCTCAGGCCCAGCCAGAGACCCTAAGAGGGGAGAAGAAAAGTTTAACTCTCCAATATAATCACTATCCACTCCAGAACATTCAGCAACATGGAAAAGAAGGATGGAATTCAAGAATGCCAGTGAAAAAGAAAACCAAGAACATGTTTCTATAAAGACAGTAAATTTCCTCAAGAAATTCAAGGAAATAGGAGATCCATACACAGAAAAAGAGATTCTACACCCTGGATCCATTCCAAATGGACATCCTGGTTCTGTCCATTATCCTCTCCCTTTGGCTTCTTCCCTTCTGCCTATTAACAAGTCCAAATCTACCTTCATTCATAAAAAGCTTTTCCCTTCACCCAGATCCCTCTCCAAAATAAAGAAGCAATGAGATAAGAAGGTGTCAATGATAATTTGGAAGTGCCTCACTTAAATAACTGGGTAGATGGTTCTCCGGTTAGATGAACAGACACAGAAAGGAAGAATGGGAGATAGGGGAGAGCTTGATAATAACACAGAACACATAAAACACCTTTACAAAAAGAGCTTATAAACTAGGAGCCTATATACTGAACTTGGTCCATGGACATGTTTTTTTTGGCCGACGCAGTGTTTTAAAAAATTCAGCCCATCCTTTAAATTTCAGATAGTTTAACAAGCAAATCCTCATTTACACTTTCCTTTAAAAACTAGAAGATCTGGTAACCTTAGGCCCACATTCCCACATGGCACCTACCAAATGGCCACAGCCAAGCAGCCTGCATGGGGCCTGTGATCTCCCCTCCCCACTGTCCCCAACTCTGTCTTCCTGACACTCAGCCTATGGCAAGGGCCATTTATCACTCCACTTACTCTACTGTTTTTCTTAGTGTAGAAAAATATTTTTTCTTACCCTGGGGCCTGCTTTTACTCATTGACATTGTTGGCCAGGCACTTAAGCTTGCAAATCTGCTGAAAGAAGCACAGAGACAAGAAAGGGGTTGAAAATATGGGTCTCTGGCTGTTCACCGGAGACAGGGCTTGAGGTGTGGTTTAGAGTGGGTTTGAAATAGAGGAAATGGAAGAGGGCTGAGCTCACGAAAAAGAATGTATAAGAGAAGACAGCAACTATGGATGAAATTCTAGGAAATGCCCACAATTCAAAACAGTGAAAGTAAGGTAACAGTAAGTGAAAGGTGAGTTCAAGAAGTAAGACATTCAGGAAGGCTTTAAGTACGGGATAGTGCAGAGGTAGCAACAAAAACACACTCAGCCGTGACACTAGCACTGCAGAGAGAGATCAGAGTCCCTGTAAGTTAATTTAATTAATAGCAAAACCAAGTAACAACAACATCAATCAAAATCAACTTAAACGACCCGAGAAACTAGGCTACTTATTAACTGGTTAAGGTGAAAACAGAAAGATGGGTCTCTGAATTATTGTCAATGTAAGTACTAGAACCAAGTTCTCAAAAGCCATTTTTCAGTGACCAGTTACCATAGCATATCTAAACCATTAACTTTAATCTTACCTGTTAAAAACATTTCAAAATAAAAAGCAAAGGCAGAAAAAAAAAATACGTGGCAGAACTCAACAACAAAATTTTCCTCAAATTGTTACATGTAAGAGAATAACGTGTACTACTACTCCAGTGAAACTAGTCAGTTAACACAGAAAAAAGTTACTAGGTTTTCCTGCAAATTTCTATGTAACGGGGAGAGAAGAAGTCCACTTAACATTAGAAGATTTGTAAGAATTTAAAGCACCACACTGGCAAAAGCCACCAGACTAGCAGGAATGTCCCTGCACATATCATTTAAAAAGGTGACAATTTGGAAATTCTAAAGGCTAGGATAGGTATTTCTGTCACATCTTTCGGAAGATTGATAAATGGGATATAGAACATGAATACAAATTTTTAAAAATACAAACTCAAAAGTAGAGACATGTGGAAACACTCACCCTCATTAACAATAAAGAAATATGCATCAAAGCAAAAATGAAGTAGTCATCATTTTAGAACTATCTAATTACCTAAGTAATATTCTGTACACTTATAACTATTAAATAAGCGAAGGGGAGCAGAATATGTGACCCCAAAATATGCCCCTTTGCCATGGGGATTATTTTGAGCTGAACCCATCAAAGCCTACAGACTCAGGGAGAGTTGGTTTCTCTCCCCTTCCCCCTTAACTGCCTAAAAGAGTTTCAACAGAGGTCCTGTACTAGGAAGGGAGCCAAGAGCAAAGATAACATTTTCTATCAGAAAGACTTATCTGTGTGGCCTGGCAAACATCTGTTTACCAAACATCTGCTCTTCTCATCTTCCTGGAATATGTCTTCCTTCCCTTGGGGACTCTAGACCCCTGTTCCCTTCTCCTTAAGCCCTGAAGAATGGAGAATAAGCCCCAACCAATTCCCTGGCTGCCAGGGAGCCTCTCATATATTCAGGGCTCTAAAATTACATTTGTTTTTCTCCTGTTCGTCTGTCTTATGCCAGTTTAATTATTAAACTAGCCAAAGAATCTAGAAGGAAAGAAGGGAACATTTTCCTCCCCTGCAGCTGTGGTGCCCTAAGTGGGGCTCTCAGCGGGGTGTTACACACTCGGGGCTGCCGAAGCTGAGAAATCCTGGGACCAGGACAGGAGCTGGCAGGAGGAGACAATGCTTACCACACACACTAGTCCCCTGGGTCTCTGCCCTCAGGGTCAGGTGGAAGTGAGTGCGGTAGGAGTCTTTTTCTAAACTCAGATTGGCAGGAGAAAATATTAGCTCTGTGTGAATTAGGTCCTTGGGTATAGCAACTCCGGTAATGGTTTTTTAGGGGCACTCTTATTTTCTATTGATCCCCTTCCTTTCAGAGATGATCACTAGTTTCTTTTGTCTCTGTCTTTTGTATCGTTTGTCATAAGAAGAAAAACCATAGCAGGATGCAGGCACAGGTCCCGTAAGCCTTTTGTTCAAGGCAGCCTTGCAGACCGGTGAGTTCATAGTTCTCACCAGACCAGGGTCTGTTTAGACAAACTTTGCTCTGAGTGCCCTATGTAGAAACCAGATGAGGTTTTCCTTCATCTTGCTCTATGCCTTGAGAGTTTGGCTTTGTGACCAGTGAGAATGTTCTCTCTGGTCTCCACCACCCACAAGGTGTAGGTACCGATGTACATCTGGGGGCCAGTCAAACACACTGGGATTCCAAGACACAAAATCACAAGGAGCATCCTCTTTGTCCGGCCATGCCAGCTCTCAGGAGTTTGCCATAAGGGGTCCTAGTCCATAAAGGGCCTTTGTCTTTTCAACGTTCATTGTCTCATTAGTGCTAGAAAAGTCCCATTCTGGTAGTGCCTGCCCTGTGTCAGAGTCCCACGTCTCACTTCTTCCACTACCATTCTTACTGCCTGTGAAAAAGAAGGTCCTCCCTTTCCTAGGGTTATTCTGGGAAAGAACACTCTGGATTTGATAAGGGCTGCATCTTTTTTTTTTTTTTTTTTTTTTAAGTTCATTCATCTAGTTTGAAAGAGAGGGAGAGAACATGTTTGCCTGTGTGCAAATGCATGTGCATGTATGAGAGGGGCAGAGAGAGAGAATCCCAAGTAGGCTTCACACTGCCATGCTGGCATAGAGTATGCTGCAGGGCTTGATCTCACGAATCATGAGAGCATGGCCTGAGCTGAAATCAAGAGTCGGACCCATAAATGATTGAGCCACCCAGGCACCCTAAGGGCTGCATCTTTTGCACCCTCTTTCGGGACACCTCTTATTTCCATGGTTAAGCCATAAAAAGGCATATTAGTTTGTGTCACTACAGAGGCGAATAGAAGACCCTACTCATCAATGGCCAGATGATGGATCCTTTGAACTGGCTATATTTGAAAGAAAAAAAATTTAGAGGACTCTCATCCTAAACAATTGTCTTATGGTACCTATGGAAAGATACACTTAATAAGAGAGCACAAAGGAACATAATGGTTAACTTTAGAGTCTTCCTTAATTAAGATGAAAGAAGAAAAATTAGACTTAGTACAAAAATTAACATTCACATCATCCAACATAAATCCTTTCTCAAAATCCAGCCCCATCTCCTCAGCAAATTCCCTTAGTTCCAAACCCGTCCACCCTCCTCAGAAAAATCCCTTGAATGCCCAGTTGCTGGTTTTAGCTTTTCTTTCCCCTACAAGATGTACAAAGAGCAAACCAACCTAATCTCTAGCCCAGAGTATACAGGTTACTCAGAGGAATGATGGAAACCAGGAAGTGAATTTAGCAGAAGCATCCAGACTATAGTGAAGCTTGCTTTGCTGGGCTCCATAATTAGGTTCTGTCAGCTTCGGCCCTTCCCAGGTAATGTTCTTTGGGGATCTATCCTAGACTCCCCCAACCCAAAGAATTCATGTCCCACACACAGCAACATCTTTTGAGTCATAAAGCCCATCTACCTCTACTTTAAGATCCTATCAAAGTTAAAGAGAAATTAAAAAGGTGAATGGCCACTCACAGCTCCACTCACAAGGACCCTGTTTAGCTGCTAAGAAGTATTCTTCTCACCCACGATTATACTATAGTTATCAGATAAGCCAGGGCTCAGATAAGCCAGGGCCCGTGGTGGGGAAAAAGCCCTCACAAAAAAACAGACGGCCTGAAATTCTCCCAGGCCTCCTGCAAATGGCCAGGAAATGTCTCAGCTGGGGCTGATATTCAGTGTCTAATAGAAGCATTAATCGAGGCTTTTCTCTCTAAGGTGAACTGGTCTAAGGTTAAAATGCACACAGAAAGGAGAGCATCTGAAGGCCTTTGCTGAACACTGAGTAGACTTTTTAAAGGCACACTTCACTAAACCCTGAAGTTCCAGGACACAAAAATCTCTTAATTTCTAACGTAGTAGCACACTTTCTCCATAGTTTAAAAAGAAACAAATTCAAAATAATGTGCTTAGCTAGGCCAGTCAACCTCCAAACATTATTACAGAAGCAGCTACCCAATTCTTTGAAGATACCCTGCAGGAATGCAAGAAAGCAAAAGGGTTCAAAAATCAACAATTCTTGATTTGCAACCTGCATCTTTAGGGAACCAAAAGCATGACTCTGAGAGCAACTCAAAATCCACTCAGATCCTTCCCTGTTTCCTTCAGATATGAGCAGATACTGTAAAACATGAAGTAAAGTAGTCCTGCACAGGAGAAAAAGTTAAAACTTAAATGGTAATTACTCTAGGTAAATATGCCCCAAAGGGTGAAAACTTACATTCTTTCTCTGTCCCTTGAAAATGTAAATCTTACCATGTCTTTCATATGTAAACAGCCCAGCAGATAAGTAAAACATATCCCACGATCTCCTAAAATGAAGGGGGAAAGGCGTGTGGGGCATGGTTTTTAAACTACAAATTGCTACAAAGACTCCCTCACCCAATCTCTTCCACAGGCTCCGTGAGAGTATTTCTCAAGGACAAATATAAACCCTAAAAGTCTTCTCCAGAAAATATTAGTAAAAACCCTTAACCATTTAAGTGGATGACCTTAATTTGTTCCTCTGCCGGAGACACAATTACTTACAAACTAGTGAGTACTGTATGGCTAAAATTTTAGAACAGACGCTGTAGGGGGATCTCTGTTGGTGTCTGTGTGTTTATGTATGTCTATGAATGCATGTTATACATATGTGATATTTTTCAACCACCAGATACTGCCAGAATTAATTCGTAAAGAGCTCTATTTAACTGGCCTATAGACAAATAGTTATCAAATTAACTATTCCTAAATCTCAGAAATATGATAGAAACTAACCCAAATTTTTTTAAGTTCACATGATCTAAGATAATTTTTAGTAAATAAGAGCTAGTTTAAGTTTGTTGGTTTAGTTAATACAGACATGTCTTTACAGTTATCAGCATTAAGTATAATGCTTCTAGTCTACCTAGCTTTAAGAAAACTCAAATAAGCTCATGTTACGGCTGTTAAAATTTGCCATCAAGAAAAATAACTGAAGATGATGGCTAACTGATTGACATCTAAATATGATGGTTAAAAACAAATGAATTAAATAAATGTAAGTGGGGCAAGAGTTTTTAGCAATAATTATGTTTTATAGTATATCTACTTAAAAATAGTTTCCCACATCTTCGGTAACTTCCACCATTAGTTTTGCTAAGTTAACTGACAGAAGTTCACTGAACTTCTAGATTAATTCCAAATATGATAAAATACTGAACATTAATTACTGAACACAGATTTTTTGCCTTATTATAGAGAAACTAAAGATAAATACGGGTGTTAGTATGCATGTCTTCTGCCACAATGAAAGCCATTATGAGGAAGCTTATAATTCTAGAAATTATAAAATGTAGTCATAATCTTGCCAGTAACACACAACTGTTCACCTCTTAATTTTCACTAGAAATTAAGTTTTTAAGGGTTTGAAATCCTAATATATGTAACTAACGCCCTTAGCAATAATTAGGGAAATATCTCTGTAGGCAAGCAAAGTAAGATGTGTGTTTTGGGTAAGCAAAGGTACAGGGGGTGGAGATACAGTTCGCTAAGGGAAAAGAAAGAAATTCTGTCCTAAAGTAAAGCTAGTTATTTTGGAGGATAAAATATAGACAAAATCTGAATGGACATAAAAAATAAAAGTTGTAGAAAATTTATGGAAAAAAAATCTTGGGAAAGGAATTTTTATGTGCGGTCAAGTGGGCTAAGACTGGAATGGATTCAATTAAGAATGAATTTTAATATCAAAAGTATGCTGGTGCAAAATCAGATGTGGTTCCATCGTCTTTGTTAAAAGGACAAGGTTTTCTTGAACTTTTGGTCTGCTGTTGGTAACAGATCGTGAAAGTTTCTTTACCTTTTAGGTAAATCTGCTTGGAAAGCAGATTTTGTGTATTACCAAAGGATGCTATCTTTATCTTTATCAGGTCTTTGATTACATAAGAAAACCCAATCTTCTGAATATGAAAAGAGATACATTTTATTCACAACTATGTAACCTTCTGTACTTGCCTTTAAAATCTTCTATTGTCATTTTGGTTAAATAGATAATTAAGCATAATTTCATAATGATCCATGATCTTCTTCAGTCTAATGTTCAAAGCTTTTGATGTTTTGACAAAATTCTCAAAAATCAAATTCTAAATGAAGTCTTTTTGACCTTAAACTAACATTAGGATTTTTCGTAGGGCCCTGGAACATCTCAAAAGAGAGGTTTCCTCTCTTCATGGAGAAAAAAAAAGGAATTAATAAGTGATGATAAACTTTCTTAGGTTATATTGTATTGGTAAGGGTTATGAATATAAGTATTCTAAAATTTGTATGAAATTCCTAAAAAAGTCTCATATGTCGTGGTATAATGTCAAGAGTCACTTGTAGTTCTGGTGGTTATTTTAAAATGTTGTATGGCACAGAAATAACCAAATGTCCTGGTCAATACCATTATAGTGAGCTCTCCCATTCGACCTTTAACCATGGCCATTTTAAGTCTTTGTCATTTATAGAGAGCTACTGTTTGATGCTTTGCAAATACATTTCATCTTCAGAGAGATTCATGGAAAGGACTCTGGCAAGGACTCTAGAATACAGGTTTCTGATCACATTAAAGTCACACTAGTGAACTGCGTAAGACCTTATGGAACCCCAGTTTCATGGAGAAACTGATGGCTTCCTAAAACTGCTAACGTAAGATAAAGATCAATAAGAATGATCACAGGACTGAATGAATGGGTGAGAATCGTTCTAATTTTTATTACTTTTTGTTTGCAGAACTGTTTGTTCTCTTCTGTTTTGCAGATTTTTCCAGATTTCAGACACTTTTTCTTTTCTCTGACACTATCGGCAATTTGATAAACTAGATATTTGTGAACAAAGATAAAACATTTATCTTTTTCTCCCATTCTGATGCCTCCAGAATTCAAAAACTCTTAGGGAGTATTCGTATTTTCATAGCAACATAGTTACTTGCGTAAGTTCGATAAGAATCTGTTCTCTCTCCTTGGGGCCTCTGTGTGGCTCAATCAGTTGAGCGTCCAAATTCAGCTCAGGGCATGATCTTCAGCTCAGGGTTTGAGCCCCATGTCAGGTTCTGTGCTGACAGCTCAGAGCCTAGAGCCTTATTTCAGATTCTGTGAGTGTCTCTCTCTGTTCCTCCCCTGCTTATGCTCCCTTTCTCTCTCTCTCAAAAATAAATAAACTTTAAAAAAAAAAAAAAAAGAATCTGTTCTCCTCATAACAAGACACTTGGAAACTGGTTATATTACCAAGGCTTTGACTGAAATGTCATATTTGAAAAAGACACGTGACTCAGATACGACCAGACCAGACAGCTTAGGGAACGAAAATGGACTTTATAAAGCCAATAAAGCCTACCAGTAAAAACTACCTGGTACTTGCTTAGAGTTCCTGGCAGCCTTACCAGGTGAGCAACGAATGTCAATTCCTGGCAGGCATAAAAACCTCAGAATATTTTGGGGACCTCAAGAAGAAAGGAGTTACCCTAAACCGAAAGGTATTATAAAGCTAAGTCTGATAGTAAGCCCCTGGCATGGCTTCCCATCACTATTCTTGCTGCACTTGTGTAAATAATCAGGCCAAGCTTACTGCAAACAAATAAAATTTACTGTGGTTATAGCTGATAAATGTGGGGGTGAATGTAGAGAGAAAAATTATGTTTCAGTAATATATACACCTTTGTGGGTATCCAATTCTAGCGCTGTTCATTGTTTTTAAGGTTCTATTTTCAACCTGTACAATGGACTAGATCCTGAATTCTTCCTAGTTTCCTCCAATATTTGGCTACAACTCTCCAAACTAATATTTCCAATTCTTCTCCTACCCTCTGACTTGGAATCACTGAGAACCAACACTACCCTCTTCCTGAAGCCGAACAAGGTAAAGTGGATCAACCTGATACACACTGCAGAGAAATCACCACAACCCTGTGGGTACAGAAAACCTCCCTTCTGGCGGCTGTGTGGGACACTCAGCTCACCAGACACATTCAAACTGCAAACCAGGAAAATCTGTGTCAGACTGCCTCGGCATCCCCTTGCTCTGTGTCAAGATGCTTCAAGCCCAACATCTAGAAATCTCAACTGGCTACTCTCAGAACTCAGAAACCCGGGTTACAGTCACCTCCAATCATTACCCATGGTTTTTCTTTTGTTTCCACAAAACTGCTTCTTACTAAATACCCGGCTGCCTGCCTGAAAGAAGTTTAATAACTGAACTGACCTACCATCAGAACTAACAGACTGGTCCAGTGAGATGAAGCAAGCTACCAGCTCAACTTCTGAACCGTGAAACCTCTTAGGGGAGTTTCAAAGGTGAGACTGAAGAGCAGAATCCACTTTGGCTCCAAAACTGTGGATTAATTTGAGCTGAAGGCAATCAAGGCCTATAGACTCAGGAAGAGGTGTTTTATTTTGTTCTGTTTTACTTTTACCTCTCCCTTAACTGCCTAAAAGAAGTTAGAGAGAGGACCTATACCAGGAAGACAACTAGTATCAAAGATAACTTTTTATATCAAAAAGTCTTATCTGCACGGCCAGGCAAACATTTGTTCACCAAACATCTGCTCTTCTAGTGTTTTGGGGATTGACCTTCTCTCCCTTAGGGACCCAGATCCCTTGTCCCCTTAACTCATAAGCCTCACTGACTGCTGAAGAGCTTCTCATATTTGTGGGGCTTCCACACACATACGAGATTAAATTTGTTTTTTTCCCTGTTCATCTGTCTTCTAATATAATTAAATTGTTACGCAGGACAAAGGACCTAGAAGGGAAGAAGGGAAAAGATTTCCTTCCCTACATGAGAAAAATAATCTTTCTTTAAAAAACTTTTATCTATGTTTTTTTTTTTTTTTTTTAATGTTTTATTTATTTCTAGGAGAGAGAGAGAGAGAGACAGCGTGAGCAGGGGAGGGTCAGAGAGAGAGGGAGTCACAGACTGAAACAGGCTCCAGGCTCTGAGCTGGCAGTCAGCACAGAGCCCAATGCGGGGCTCGAACCCACGAACCACGAGATCATGACCTAAGCGAAAGTCAGACGCTTAACCGACTAAGCCACCCAGGTGCCCCCTTTATCTATGTTTTAAAGAGAAAGGGTCAGACTGTGAGCAGGGGAGGGGCAGAAAAAGTGGGAGACAGAAGATCCGAAGCAGGCTCTGCACTGACAGCAGAGAACTTAACCCGCTGAGCCACCCGGGCACCCCGGAAAAGAATTCTCATATATTTGATACTAGTAAGCCTGCATCAAAATTGTTTGCAGACTTGTGAATTGGGATATAATCTTTAAAAATAGGTCATGTTTAGTTAAATGCTCATAACCCTTGTCACCAATGGCACTCCTAGAAATGGAATACAACAGGAGCAAAAGATTATATGAACAAATATACACTCTGCTACAATGTTTTTTTTTAAACAAAACATAAGGAATCTGGAGATGAGTTGACTGTCCAATACCAGAAATCCTATACAGAATATTATAGTGCCTCAACACTGTAATCTCTAATTTATTATACTATAATATAACAATAAGGAAGACCTTGTGGACCCTGGGAAGATCACTGATATCATGTGAAGGTAGACAATAAAACAATATGCCTACCAAGATTACAACGAGGTAAAAAAAAATTAAAAAGCATGTGTTTGCATGTGATCAAGCCAAGGAGGAAAATATTCAAAATGTGGAAATAATTAATAATATACCAGAGTGATAGATCTGTGGAGCAATTTTTTTTTCATGTTTCAGTATTCTTGGTAATAATACAGTAGATGAAACAGGAAGAAAGTGTGGCACCATGGGATTATTAAATTGGCACAGAAACAAAAACTGCAGCCAGCACGCTAAGGAGGGAGCTGGGAGAGCCAAATGTAAGCTAGCCGTAAAGAGGAGTTTTAGCAAATGCATAAAAAGGGGTTACAGGCTTCAGAAAACCAGAAGGCTACCAGGGACCTGAGATGCGCAGGTTCAGCAAAACAGCAGGTTCAGCAAAACAGCAGAGACGTAAATCTTATGCAGAGAACTGATTAATAAAGAACTGAACTGAGGAAGTATCTGTGACTTGGGCGATGGTGGGGAAGAAAAGGGTGATAGTCTGGGAGGAAAAAAGAAAGCTGATAGTTTGGGGAAGAATCAGGGCTGAGAAAAGTTTTGTTTGTTTTGTTTTGTTGTTGGGTGGGTTTTTTTGGTTTTGTTTTGTTTTTGAGGAAAAAAATTTTGTTTTCTTTTTAGGGTACAGCCTGGAAGAGTAAATAATCAGTAAAGAGAAGAACTGAAATTTCAGAAGAGAAGCAACATGATGAAATGGCTGTTGGAGGCCACCGGGCACAAGGGCTCCAGTCATATGGAGCAGATCATGGCTTTTTATTCTCGGTCCCGGAAAAGCACTCCAATTTGTTTATAGAGAGGACACTCCAATGAAAAGTTTCTTATCTTCTCAGAATGAGAGACCCATTAGCACATGTCTCTGACAGGATCTGAGCACAAAAGCAAGCCACACAATTCAATAAGCAGTTCTCACACCGACTTCTATCGACTTCTATCAAAGCTCGAGGCCCTGAGATAAACGCCAAATGAAACAACTGTGTTGGAGTGGTGATGTGCGTTTTGCATAGATCTAAAACTCACATTTTTCTTCATTTTAACATCACTGAAATCACGACGTATCTTGTAAATCAGTGGCATCTTAACACTGCATCATAGTTTAAAAGGCTATGGTTTCTTTCCTTAATGGCACACACAAGAATGTGATATAATGAGACAAAAAATAACGGTATGTCTTAGAAATTGGAAGTATCTTAAATTCAAAAATACTTGGTATCCCTGCGTCCTTGCAGACTCCTCGCTCAGGTCACTATAGAACTAAATAGAAGCAAGGGAAGGGAAATAAACTCTTGGCATATGCAATTTTAAACTACTTGATTTTATAAAAATAAAAAACTGTGAACATTTGGCCAGGCAGATTTCTGATTCTATCTATAATTAAATGATCTCCATGGTCCTGCTTCAATAAAACTTATTCATGCTCATAAATGTAGAACATAAATCACACATACACACATTTATGTTTCACAGCTCTCCATGTAAGTGATAGCCATTTTACAGCAGAGGAAAAGTGGCATTTAAGACTAAACCAGCCTACTTTCATGTAAACATAATATACTTTAAAGCAAAAATACTTTTCTATTGAACAAAAATCTGTTGCAAGGGCATCTTTATTTAAGATATTAAACTTTTGGGACAGCTGGGTGGCTCTGTCAGTTGAGCATCTAACTTCAGCTCAGGACATGATCTCACAGTTCATGAGTTCAAGCCCCACATCAGGCTCTGTGCTGACAGCTCAGAGCCTGGAGCCTGCCTTAGATTCTGTGTCTCCCTCTCTCTCTGGCCCTTCTTCCCTCTCTCTCTCCCTTTCTCACACAAAAATAGACATTTAAAAACATTAAAAATATTAAACTTTTAATAGAAATACTAATTAAGGAGGCGCCTGGGGGGCTCAGTCAGTTAAATATCCAACTCTTGTTTTAGCGCAGATCAAGAACACAAGTTTTGTGAGACAGCACTGAGCCTGCTAGGAATTCTCTCTCTGCCCCTCCCCCACTCATCTGTATGCATGTGCGCTCTCGCTCTCTCTCAAAGATAAATAAATTTAAAAAAAAAAAAAGAAAGAAATATTCATTAAGGAGCAATTTTAAGTACATATTCATAACTTTGCAAGTTTTGTATAAATCCAAAGTTATTCCAAAATAAAGGGTTTACTAAAATAAATAAGTATATATAGTTGACCTTCAAACAACATGGGTTTGAACCACATGGGTCCACTTACACACAGAATTTTTTTCAATAAACAAAATATAGTACTGTAAATGCCATTTGCCCTCCCTGATGATTTTCTTAAGAACATTTTTTCTGTAGGGGCACCTAGGTGGCTAAGTTGGTTAAGCATCCAACTCTTGGTTTCATCTCAGGTCATGATCTCGAGGTTTGTGAGTTGGGGTCCCACATGGGGCTCCGTGTGAACAACATGGAGCCTACTTGGGATTCTCCTCCCTTTCTCTCTGCTTCTCCCCTGTGCTTGCTCACTCGCTCTCTCTCTCTCAAAATAAATTTAAAAAAATAGTAATTTAAGTAACACTTTTTTATGTTACTCTGTTGTAAAAATACAGTTTTTATACATATAACATATAATACATGTGTTATTTGACTGTTTATGTTATCAGTAAGGCTTCCAGCGAACAGTATGCTATTAGTTAAGTTTTGGGTCAGTCAAAAGTTATACACGGATTTTTGGTTGTGTGTACACACACACACACACACACACACACACACAAACACATTTTACATGCAATTTCATTGGTGTTCTAACCTCAACAAATGGGTTGTCTGGAAACAAAAAATGCAAAGAAAAATACCTAATGAAATATTTACAACATTAAACATGTTTGGAAATCACCATAATCACAACAATTAACCACTCCAAACTGGTATGCACTACAAATTCTTTAATGTTTTATACAAATAGGAAACCAATCTTGCCAGCCAATAAATATATTATACCCCTGCCTATACAACTGGAAACACACAAGATAATCAAGTCAATGAAATTAGCATCTTAAAATGTTTCTTCAGCACAATCAATTTATGTTAGGCCCGTAACTGTCTCACAAAATATTTTAAAGTGATTCTGAATATAGACTAGGTTCAGCATCAATGCCAAATAGGTACCATGCTAGAAAGCTCCTTCATGACCCTCTAGTTGATAACTATTAACCATGTTTTCTTAATGTTTTTTTTTAAATATCTATTTTTGAGAGAGAGAGAAGGGAAGCAGGAGAGGGCCAGAAAGAGGAAGACAGAGGATCTGATACAGGCTCAGCACAGTGAGCCCAGAGGCTGATGCAGGGCTCACACTCAGGATATGTTTGATCACGCAAGACCTGAGTCATGAAATCAAGAGTAGGCCACCAACGGAGCCACTAAGGCATTTCTAACTGTTTGACTATGGTAATTTACAAAAGCACTTTTCTACACTATCAAATGTGTTAACTCTCGATCTTCCAATTTTTAAATAATATTTTTTACACCATTTGAGGATAAACTTAGACCAAGTTCATCGTGCTGACATATACTGGACACATTTCTTCAATGGAGACCACAGGTATCATGGCTACAAAATTTCATGACCATCAACCAGAACAGATGTTACATGACCACATCATCAAGGAAGAAATTGCAGCTAATTTCGTTCTCTATAAAAGGGGCATGTGCAGAATTCGGTATGTTTAGGATTTTATCAACTGTCTTCTATAAAATTAAAGACAATCAACATTTTCATTTTCTTTTTTACTTGCTAATTTAGCTTTATTCTTTTAAAAAAATCATTTATTGATTACTTAAATTTTTTTAATATTTATTTTTGAGAGACAGACCCACAGACAGACAGAATATGAGCCAGGAAGGGACAGGGAAAGAGGGAGATACAGAATCTGAAGCAGGCTCCAGGCTCTGAGCTGTCAGCACAGAGTCCAATATGGGGCTCAGATTCAGAAACCGTGAGATTACAACCTGAGCCAAAGTTGGATACTTAACTGAATGAGCCACCCAGGCACCCTTGATTATTTAATATAAGCAATGCATGATGTTTGAAGAAATAAACAGTTGCTGCCCTCTAGAAAATTAGAATATACAGTAGAAAGAAATATAAATAACTTTAACATAAAAAAATAGATAACTTTAATACAGAGTAATATTGAAAGTGCTAGAAGAGATTTATGAGAACACAAAGATGATACAATTGTATTAATCAATAAGTACATTAGACCATATCTAGATCGGTATTATTGCAAGGGAAAAATATTTTCTCTGGACTAGGAGGATCACTAGTAATAAGACCTTACCAGCACCGCATTTTAGTTCTCTTTAACATTTTTAAACATTGACAGGTTTTCATACTTAATAAACCCATTATAGTTTATTCCTAACTTAACAGCCAAGTTTTCTTTCTGGCCCTTTAAAATATTCACACTTTACATAAAACCTTATAATTGTGCTATACTGTGATTTATAAGAAATAAGAAATATACATTACTCACTCAGATAACCAAATATTCAATTCTCATATATTTTTGGTCTTTTCCAAAGTTCTTGGTTCACAACTCCCCAAATCCTTAGAATTTCCTAAGTGGTAAGAGCTTAAGGGTATCTCCATATTATGTTAATGAGGTGCCTTTTGCAATGCAACTAAGGATAGGGGCTGGCTGCCAGCGGAGCCAACCAAGTCGTTAGGATTGGAACTTTCAGGCCCACCCCCAACCTCCAGGGTGGGGAGAGAGGCAGGAGACCGGCAGATGACAATCACGCCTATGTAATGAAGTCTCTATACCAATCCCAAGGATGGATTCTGGAGAGCTTCTGGATTGGTGGACCCAAGGAGCACTGGGGAGAGTGGCTTGCGTGGAGGCAAGGAAGCTCCACGTCGTCGCAGGGTCCCCATGCCTAGCCCCAGGCATCCCTGCATCCTGCGATTTGTATCCTTTATTATTCTCTGTAATAAACGGGTAGGCTAGTTAGCAGACAGGGTTTCTAGAGTTCTGTGAGCCACTGTACCAAATTAATCAACCCAGTCTACCTACTGTGGGTATACAGGTATCAGAATGATACTGTAATATCCACAGAATTGCTCGGTGGTGTGGGGAACCACTCCCCTCACCAGAAACAAAAAGGTTTTTAAGAACAATTATGGCTAACACTAAAGAATTCTAATTAACATTTCTATGTTAGAATGCACTATGCAGATGAAAAAACAAAGATTAAAAAAATGAATTTTTAAAAGTAAACCTTTATAAAAATTGAACTACACATTTAAGCATGTAAGCATACGCCTTTCAGAATTTTCACAAAATGAGCCCACCTAATGTAACCAGGATTCAGTCAAGAGAACTGCTAACACCTCAGAGGCCCACCCCCTGTAGATCATCAGTAACATCGAGAGCCAGCAACCATTATGACTTCTAGTACTGTAAACTGGTTCTCCCTATGTGTGAACTGGTCACTTTATGGCCCAAGGAAAGCACAAGGTTGGAAGGCAATTTATTTAAATAAGGACACATGGAGTATGTAGGCTTCTTTCCCTCAACCCTGGGAAGTCCATCTATGTCGTAACAGGAAGCATTAGTACTAGTAGAGGAACATGCCACAGAATATTTCCCCTTTTACTACTGAGAACATTTTCATATTTTCCAGTTTGGCATTAGTACAAATAATGCTGCTATGAATATTTTTAAGCACATTCTTTGGGGGACACAGGCGTGAGTCTCTGTTGGTCTGTACACACCAGCTAGGGGAGGTGCTGGAGCAAAGACTGTGGCCCCGACTAGAAATGTGTGTGCATTCCAGCTGTCCTACACTTGCAATTCTCAGACTTTCGCATGTGTCTTTCTTGTAAGAGTACGGTATTGTAGCAGTATGGTTGTCGTTTTCCTTTCTCTCTGATTTGGAGAACCCTTCAGGAGGCCTCTTGCCAAGTGACTATCTTCTTTTGTGAACCATCCATTCACATCCTTCTGTCTTTGACTGGGGGAGAGTAGGAGGGAATGGAGGGCCTGTCATATATATGTATATGTGGCAAAGATCTTCTCCTACTGTGTGGCTTGCTTTTAATTCTCTTAAGAATGTTTCTTGATTAAGAGAAATCCTTAATTTTTACCAAAATGTTTATTTTTGAGAGAAAGAGATAGAGAGTGAACAGAGGAGGGGCAGAGACAGAATGAGAAAGAATCCCAAGCAGGCTCTACACTGTCAGAGTCCAATGTGGGATCTGAACTCACAAACCATGAGACCATGACCTAAGCTGAAATCAAGAGTCAGATGTTTAACCGACTGAGCCACCCAGGCGACCCGAGCATTCTTAATTTTAATGTAGTTCAATTTATCAATCTCTTCCTTTATGGTTAATCTCAATGGACTTTAAATATTTCTCCCCAAATATAAAAATAGGAACATTCAGACTTTAATATACTGGCATGTTCATAACAGAAAGGTGATCACTTTAAACAAGTTTATACAAAGATTTTAATTTCTAACAAATTAAGTATACAGAATGGCTCAATTTAAAAAAAAAATTCTTCTGGGTTATTCTAATGTGAAGTGATTAGGAAACATACCCCTGCTTTCTGGTGGGGCACATCCCATGTTAATGATCTCCACCCCGATCAGGAACGCTTATTTTAAATCTCTACTCTCATTCAAGCAATGTTGAACAGTGGTTCTTAAAGGTAAATTTTGAGTATCATGAAGAAATTTGGTGCTCTAAGAAAAGGGCCCTGAGTACATTACAGCCCTGAATATCTCAGAACTGAAATCAGGGCGCCGATCATCAGCACCCTCTCTTGTACTTTAGCTCAGATACTTTCTGTTAACATAAAGGAGCTACCATCTCACTTCACATCCTGAAATGAGAACCAAAAATAACTGAGGAAAATAAAGCTGTTAGATTGATAATTTAAGACATGTTATCTGCATAACAAATTATCATATTATGATATAATTACATACTCTTTGAACAAGAACTTGCTTGACAGTATGAGGCATGCAAAGCAGCAGAGTAGTTTAGAAACTTAGTAAGAATCTGACCAAGAGCACACGCACAGACATTGCCGCTCATAAAAATTACCTACAGGGGAATCGTTTCCATGTCTAGTTTTATAATTTATGTATTAAACCACCAAGCCATTAATCGAGTTTATTTATAGCACATGCATCAAAAATGACATGATGAATATGAGGGAAAAAAATCAATGCTGTACTCATGATTTAAAATTTCATTTCTGCAAAAATGACTTGAAGAATATACTTTTTCTGGTCTCTCTTTAGTTTAGTTGACAATGGTGTTAACAATAACTCACACAGGGGCACCTGGGTGGCTTAGTTGGTTAAGCGTCTGACTTTGGCTCAGGTCATGATCTCGCAGTTTGTGATTTCAAGCTCCGCACCGGGCTCTGTGCTGACAGCTAGCTCAGAGCCTGGAGCCTGCTTCAGATTCTGTGTCTCCTCTCTCCCTCTCTGTCCCTCCCCTGCTCACACTCTGTCTCTCTCAAAAATAAACATTAAAAAAAATTTTTTTAATATTCATATAGGCCCTCTCATTTGAAGAAGCCAAAGACCTTACAAGTATCCTAACATTGAAAAAACAAAGCAAAACCCAACAAGTATCCTAACTATAAAAAAACTAAACTGAATTACAAAAAACAACAATAACAACAAAAAAACACTTCATTCTGTCCTAACTAGTGATGAACAGCAATATCTCACTTATCAGAGGAGTTCCACATGACAACCTCTCTGCACCCCACAATGGCCAAGAAAAAGGAAAGCAAAAGAGATGGTAGAGAAATTACACTGAAAAACAAAGAACTATTATAATGAATCCAAGGTTGCTCAGCAGCACCCATGTTAAGATGTAGAACACAGCAGAAAACCAGTAGAATATATATTGCAAGTCATATTGTTTGTTCAATGCTTAATGTACATGCATTCATATTCACATACCTCTCCTATCAATTTCATGGCCCCAGTTAAGAGGCACTGAGAAACAGATGTTACCGAATTTAGGAAATTCATTTGGAAAAGAGCTCCTGTAGCATTTAATTTTTTTTTTTTTTTTGAGAGAGTGCAAGTGGGGGAGAAGCAGAGAGAAAGGGACAGAGGATCTGAAGCAAGCTTTGCATTGACAGTAGAGAGCCCTATGTGGGGCTCAAACTCACAAACCCAACTGTGAGATCATAACCTGAGCCAAAGTCGGACACTCAACTGACTCGGCCACCTAGGTGCCCTGGGCTCCTGTAGCATTTAGTGAGGCATTTCACTGTTCTTTTTCAAACACAATTCTAACAGGCTTATTCAAGCTCATTTCATAAAAGCAATAAACCAAATAGGGAAAAGGAAGTGGGACAGCTGCCAGAATCAGGCACACAGAGGGCAGAAAAGAAAAGCCTGAATGAGACATAAGCAGCCTAACACCACAGAGTAGCTTCCTGTTAATTCCAAACCCACATAATAAATATAGTTCATAATAATGACCTCTGTTATCAAGAAGAGATTATATTCAGTGTACTTAAAATAAATGTTCTCAGAAATGGTTAATATAGAAAACTTAAAGCATCATTCACCACTAGGAAAAGGCAAATTGAAACTGCTACACACCTATTAGAATGCCTAAAATAAAAAATACGGCAACACCAAGTGGTGACGAGGACAGGAACCAAGTGGAACTCTCAAACATTGCTGGTGGAAACGCAAAATGATACAACCACGGTTAAAAAACTGTTTGGCAGTTTCTTACGAAGTTAAACATACACTTAGCCTGAGACCCAGAAATCACACACCTGGGTATCTCCCTAAAAGAAACGAAAACTTCCATTAACAGAAAAACCTCACCACAAATGTTCACAGCACCTCTACTCACTGATCACCCAAACTGAAAACAGCCCAAGTGTCCTTCAACTGGTGAATGTAAAACACTGGTGTATGCATACAATGGAATACTCAGCAATAAACAACACCAATGATGAATCTGGAAGGCACAAGTCAAGTCTCAGAGGGTTAAATACCATACCGAATGACTCTATTTATATGGTGATGTGATTCCTTAAGACAAATGGCATCCTCAAAAAGACAAGAATGACCAGAGATCAGTAACTGCCAGGGGACATGGGTGGGAGAAGAGGTTAACTATAAAGGGACACCAAAAGGAGATTGGGGAGTGGGGGGCAGGGATGATTATGAAACTATTCTGCATTCTGACTGTGGTAGAAGTTACAGGAAATCTAAATAGGTATTAAAATTATAGAACTGTACATAGGTATGACAGTTCACAACTGTGAGATATTTTTAAGAGAGTTTTCTTTTAACCTTAAGGAGATACCACTATCGCAGATATAAACAAAATGCCATGAAAATGTGGCAGGCCTGAAAAAAATGTATAACACTCTAACATTCTTGATGAGGGAGCATGAGGCAGGCTGAGGGGCAAAGCACCCTCCCCTCCCACCCCAGATGGTATCTGTGTGATATTCCTTGGACACTCCCAGCTACCCAAGAGCAAAGGAAAGGAGTTTAAGTGCTTGTCATGGTGATGTGAGAAACTAAGGCAAATGAAGATTAAATTTCCTTACTGCCTACAGCTCATTGACAAGTCCTCGAAACCAGCAGAGTGACCTCCCTCTAGGAGCTCAGCTGCCTGGGCACTGACACTTTTGCTAGGGATAAAAGACAGCCTTGGCTTAACATTGTCCAAACCTGGAAGATCCTATTCATTCTACTTCCTTTAGCTCAGCTGCCCAAGGATATATGCTGGCAATCATGCTCCAAGCTTAAGGCCCCCCAATATGTATCTGAAGGGTAGTATGACTGAGGTTTTATTAAACAGTGATAAATGGTGTTTCCTTAGCAACAAGCTAGCCCCTCAAGGGCCTGGAAACCTTGATTCCAAAATTCCTTAGAGACTCACTCTACCCCTGACCCCTCCCAAACTGAGGATATATAATGAGCTACCTAAAGCTCTTCCTGCCCGTAAGTCCTGTCTCCATGCTTTAATAAAATCACCTTTTTGCACCAAAGACATCTTCAAAAATTCTAGACCGTTGGCTCCAGAACCCACAAAGCCCACCATTACCCCAAAACTTCATCAATTCTCCTATTGACACATGACTGATTCTTATCACCTTCAAAAACAGAAAAACATATACCAGAAACAGTAACTGTAAGAGAGCAGGAGAGCCACACTATTATTAAACAGAGTGGACTTAAAGACAAAAAAATATTACAGAAGAAAAAAAGAATAGTTTAAAACAATAAAAGGCCTGATTAATCAGGGAGATATAATATTTGTGTAATCCAACAACAGAGCCCTGAAACAAATGAAATGAAAATGGGAAGAACTGAAAGGAGAAAGACAATTGAACAGTAACTGGAGACTTCAACACTCCACTAGAAATTACTGCAACTCGACAGAAAAGCAGCAAGAATACGAACACTTAAATAGCACCAATAACCATACTGGCCCAAATGACATCTAGAGAACACTCTGACAACAGATAACACATTCTTTTCAAGGCTCAAGATGAGACCACATGTAATGCCATAAAATA
Organism: Hyaena hyaena; assembly: GCF_003009895.1. NCBI lineage: Eukaryota > Metazoa > Chordata > Mammalia > Carnivora > Hyaenidae > Hyaena > Hyaena hyaena. Next base: position 886,314 of record NW_024081031.1, read on the forward strand.
CATTTAAGTACTAAAATAAAATACAATTTTTTTTACAATTGTAAAAATATGGCACTCCAAAGAATTAAGTCAACAACCAGAAGAAAGTCAGGAAATCTCCAAATACTTGGAAAGTAAATAATAATTTCTAAACAACCCATGGGTCAAAGAAAAAAACTGTAAGCAAAATTAAGAAATACTTTTAACTAAATGAAAAAAACCCAAACCCAACATGTTAAATTTATAGGATGTAGCTAAAGCAGCTGCCAGAATTTTACAGCGTTAAACTTACACCTATGTTAGAAATAAGAAAGATCTCAATTTATTTCCACTTTTAAAAACTAGATAAAGAGTAAACTAAATATGAAGCAAGCAAGTGGAAGAAAACTTAAAAGTTTAGAGCAAAAATCAATGAAGTTGAAAACAGAGGACACAGAAAAACAATGAAGCCAAAGTTGGTTCTTTTAACAGTCAATAAAATTGGCAAAACTTTTAGACTGACCAAGAAAAAAAGAAAAAGATACCAATTACCAAAATCAGGAATGAAAGAAGAGGCATCACTACTGACCCTACAGAATAATTATGAAAAAGTGTATGCCACCAAATTAGACAATTTAGATGAAATAGACAAATTCCTGGGAAGACATAAATTAGCAAAACAGATTCGTGAAGAAACAGAAAATCTGAATAGACTTATAACATGAAATTAAGCTGGAAATTAAAAGTCTTGTCACAAAGAAAATCCCAGACCCAGATGGCTTCACTGCTGAATTTTATCACATATTTAAAGAATAATGTCAATTCTTCACAAACTCGTCCAGGAAATACATTTTGAAACAGGGAAAATTTTCTCAACTTACTGTATGAATTCAATACCACCCTGATACTAAAGTGATACACACACATTACAAAAAGGAAAACAAATTAGTATCCCTCATGAATATATACACAAAAAAATTCTCAATTAGTAAATCCATATCCAGCAACAATAAAAAGGTTAGATACTATTACTAAATAGGATTCATCCCAGGAACAGAAGTTTGTTTTAACATCTGAAAATCAGTAACACAACGTCTGAAAACTATAATATTTTAATACAGGAAAGGACAAAAAGTATAATCATATACAGACAAAATAACACCGATTCATGATAAAAACAAAAACAAAAACAAAAAAACACCTCTCAGCAAACTAAGAACAGAAGGGAACATCCTCAATCTGATAAAGGATATTTGTATGTAACCTACAGGTATCATCATCCTTAATGGTAAAAGACTGAAAGCTTTCCCCAAAAGAATCTCATTCCTATTAAAACACCAGCTTTAAAAATGTTCTTAATAATGTAGCTACTCAATACCTATGGATGCCTTTTTGAAGGAAATTCTACCTTTTTAAAAAATGCTTATTTATTTTAAGAAAGAAAAAGAGACAGAGACTGAGAATCTCAAGCAGGCTCCACATGGTCCGTCCGCATAGAGCCCAATGTGGGGCTAGAACTCACAAATCATGAGATCATGACCTGAGCTGAAATCAAGAGTTGAACTTTTAATTGACTGAGCCACCCATGCACACCAAAAATCCTACTTTTTTATAATTTGAACATTTATGAGGAGAAATAACTATTACAAGTATTTTGCTTTTATCCAAACAGGTATACAACAAAGAAAAATAATATGTAAATACTTAAAAGCTGTTTCAAACAATGTCAGTGGTATGACATTTCTATTGTATGGCAAGGTAATCTTGGGAGATTTCCAAACATTACCTAGGCAATGAAAAATATTCACAGTAGCCCTTGGCCAGAAACACATCAATTAGTATAACATGGACCACACACACACACACACACACACACAAGCACACACACACACCCAGAGTATATACAATATACTCTGGCCTCTTATAAACAAAAACCCATATTATCTCTTCTTAAAAGACATTGATTTTTCTGTAAAAGATTACATTACAAAGGAGGATCACAGTATATAATTTTGTGTTGCTAAATGTACCAGAGAGACTCAGTATTAAAAACTAACTCTGTTTAAACATAAAGGTGCTAGTAAATATGATAACCATTAAGGCTGTAAGAGAAGTGGTGTCTAGAAATGAAGAGAGATTTTACTGAGTAAAAGAAATGCTTATTTCACCTTTTTAAGTCATGAAGGGAAAAAACCTGTTACTAAAGGTGATGTCTAAATAATTAAAGTATCTGAAACTTTGAGCTTACCATTTTGTTTCAATCTGGGACAGAATTTTAGGCAATAATTCAAATATTTCATGTAATTCATGTAAGCTCAATGTATGCTTGTCCTCTGATCATTAAAAGGCTAGTTATAAACTTCATAACCTCACCCCTTCCCTATTAACTTTTCTGTTGAACACAACACTTTCTAAGGAAACCTTAGGTCCTGGGTGTGATAAATGAGACATGAAGAATGACTCCATATGCTGATGACTGATTTTCACTTGTATATTTTGAATGTTAACTTACATCATTTGATAGACTCTGAACTCCATTCTGACTCATCTAAATAAAACTGAAGAACTTATCATACAACGGTCTTATCTTAAAATTAACCTACTAGATTTCCTATGTTCTCCAGCCTGTCCTAGTCAATAAAACTAAATGTACAGAAATCAGATTCTATTCTATGATACATGGATTCACTGGCAGTAACTCACTGGAAGAGACAGATGTATGGCATGAAGACAGGGTCCCAAGGACAAGGACATTGGCTTCATGTGGCCTAAATGCGTCCTGCCTTTCAGAGCCTGAAACAGAGCTGTGGGCATTACAAGAAATACGCTATCAGATCCCCAAGCCCCAAATGTACTAGAGGTCAGCTTTTTAACGGCTGTGTCTATTTTTAAACTAATATAAGTTGGGCTCTAAATTTGACCTGCATTTAAATTATCATCTGCTGAGGAATGTCCAGCTGGACTCGTACACAGTTCAAGTTGCTCGAGGGAGGTCCAAACAAAGTTCACTTTATACGCAACACACAAAGCCTTCTCTTAGCAACTGGCTTCCTCCACAAAGGAAGAGCAGCAGCTGTGAAAAGGGAGCCATCTTGCAGCTGAGTGTCCCTGGAGTTTACTTCTTCACATAACTATTAAAGTAGGCCATTCTTCATGTTTAGAGAAGTTTGGGGAAACCAGTTTCCAATTGCTTAGCACAACAGGATGAAGTAACAGGGCATATTTTCAATGTTGTGCAGAGTACATGAACATGATCCCAAAGAAGAAACCAACAAAAACCTATTTTTGAGGTTCCTCACAGAATATTTCTTTTTAGAAAGTACAAGGCCACAGGGCCATACTGACCAAAATAGTCTCACTGACAATACAGTTTTCTGTTGCATTTATGTTCACAAACTAGAGGATAAAAGCAAACCATTAATATCCTTTCTTTTTTTTTTTTTAAATTTTTTTTTTTAATGTTTTATTTATTTCTAGGAGAGAGAGAGAGACAGCGTGAGCAGGGGAGGGTCAGAGAGAGAGGGAGTCACAGACTGAAACAGGCTCCAGGCTCTGAGCTGGCAGTCAGCACAGAGCCCGACCCGGGGCTCGAACCCACGAACGGCGAGATCATGACCCAAGCGAAAGTCGGACGCTTAACCGACTAAGCCACCCAGGCGCCCCTAATATCCTTTCATAATATCAAATAATTACAGCATCAATTGATGATAATTTTGGAAGCTGTTATTCTCATTTGTGAGGAAGCCTCAAGACACTTAGAACTTCCACAAATTTAAAAAATACCTATTTCAAGGACACCACAGTGGTGTAAGGTTGGCACTACTGTATCACTTAGAAAACTATATCCTATCAGTCTTAGTGACACATTAAGAAAACTGCTGCCAGGACAAAGGTGAAAAATAAGATAAATAAATCTCTGAAACATCAGTAACAGACTACAAATTAACTCTAAGTTTAAAAGTGTCTGTAAATAAAACTACATAAATTATCTATCTCTTTCTATAAACCAAAAATAACAGTAATTTAGTAAAATCCATAAATAAACTATTACAAATGAATGAAAGTAAGGCTCAGTCGGTTAAGTGTCCAACTTTGGCTCAGGTCACTACCTCACAGTTCACGAGCTCCAGCCCCACATCAGGCTCTGTGCTGACAGCTTGGAGCCTGGAGCCTGCTTCAGATTCTGTGTCTCCCTCTCTCTTCCCTTCCCCCACTAGCACTCTGTCTCTCTCTCCCTCTTAAAAATGAAACAAACATTTAAAAAAATTTTTAAATAATGAAAGTAAAATACCAGACATGGCTACCAGACATGGCTGTGTGTGTGTGTGTGTGTGTGTGTGTGTGTGTACACATGTCACACACAAAATTTGTCTCTTCTCATTGTCTACAATTCTGGCCCAGTCGACCACGCCTAAAGATAAACCAATGCTGTGCTTCAGAAGGCAGAGGAAATCCAAACATTTCATTTTCGAGATATCTGAAAGGTCAATGTGATTTTAAGATTCAAAAACTACAGACCATGAAAAGTAAATGCTTAGTGTCTACACCAAAGGCCTTCACTTAGTCATGCCTTTTTCAGTCATTCATTCATAGAACATTTATTGAGCCACCATGTGGCCGAGACTGCTTGTTACTGCCCAATATCCACTTTCCTCTTGTTCCTAACAGAGCCCCCACTGATCTAGGAGAAGCAAAGCATTTAACTAAACGACCACCTTTCTGAGCCTCCTTTGCAGCTGGGTGAGTACACGTGACTAAGTTCTGGCCAATGAGAAACAAGCATGTGTGTTCTGAGAAAATTAAGCAAAGAAAGGTTGCTTAAAGGGAGCTGATGGTTCAGAATTTCACCCTTGCTTCCCTCTCTCTTTCCACCTTCTAGAATATGAATGTGATGCTTCTGATAGATATCTTCCATCAAGTAATCATCTTAAGGAAGATCGCCAAGAACTCAAAAGAGAAGGTTTCAGCAGTATTTTCTCTCAGTGTTGCCAAATGCAGGGCAGTAGTAGCCAAAGATACTGGCTTCACAGAGGCCACACAGTCACCTCTGGTGCTGTTTTTGCCTCATTATGGCAGCAACAGTCTGGTGTCTCATACGTATGAATATAAAAAGGCTTATAAAATCTTGGAACGAACAGGGCTTAAGGAACAGTACAGTACTTATCTGCCATCTGAGAACTTAATGTTCTTAAAGAAGAAAAAAGAAAAAGAACCTAAAAATCACAAGTCCCTTCTTTGTTCATACCTTTAATCTTTCACTTAAGTGCTTACACAGTAAAGACAGAGTGTCTGTCTGCCTGTCTTCCCCACTATCCCAAAAGAACTTAAAGACAAGAACTGCTCCTCCTCACCTCTGCAGCTCCAGAACCCAGCACAAGGCAGACACTGAGTAAGTGTTAATGAACAACAGGAAGCTAGTGAATCCAGCCCTGCCAACCTAAAAGTCTTCCAATGACCAAGAATTCTGTTTCAGAACAGTGCTGAGGTATCTGCGGGAGGGCCAGCTCATTCCCAAAGACAAACGAGCCTGTGGGAAAACTGCTGCTCCCTGCCCAGCTAAGGTGCACCTCTGGGATGCAGAGATCTCCCTCCCGCCTGTCTCCGTGGGCTGAGCAGGATGAAAGTGGACGCTGGAGAGCTCCAGTCTTCCTTTCTCTCTTCCTCACTCACTCCCGCTCATTCATTACATTTTCTGAGCACCTACTATCCACCACACATGGTACAGGGCGCCAGGAAGAACTCTAGCCAACAGAACACGGCGACTCTCCAGAAGGAATCTATCATCCAGAAAAGCATAGAAGCAATTACCTAAGAAATGCGGTGAAAAAATGAGGGATATATACAATGTGTGATTCCTATGGGAGGCTGGGCACCCTTCGGAGTGCCCTGTGGCCGGTCTCATTCACCCCACACCATCGTGGCTGTATCTCCTCTCTGTGATGTGGGGCAGCAGAGACCCTGAGAATGCCCAGCAGGAGCACCAAAGCCACTACACCAAGGGGTTCATGGGGCGCAGAAGGCCGGTGGCAGGTAGGAGAGGAAGAGCCAAGCAAAGTGTAGCTTGAAGGATGAAGAGTTTTCCCAGGTTAAAAAGTATAAGCAGAACTTTTCATAAAGAGGATTTACCAAGCAGAAAAATCCAGAGGTAAGAAAGACCACAGAACATCAGAAGGGCATGGCAGACTTTGGTACTGAGATGTGAGGACAGCTGCCCAAAGCAGTTTTTACCACATGATGGAAGAGTGGTCACACGTTATAGCTACAGGCCGGGCTCTGTGAGAAAGAAGACCTCAGGATCTTTTGCAGGCATTTCTAAAACATGTGCATTCCAGAGAAGCAGAAAGAATTTTTTAATCTGAAGCATGTAATAATATCAATTCTGTTCTATTTTGAGCCCAGACTATTAATATTTATAATTTTTCAAAAATTACTTAGTAGAGAGAAATAAAAGAACATTAAGAACTTTATAAAGGATGCCTGGGTGGCTCAGTCAGCTAAGCTACCCAGTCTTGATTTCAACTCAGGTCATGACTTCATGAATTTTATGAGTTTGAGCCCTAAGTCAGACTCCACATGGACTTGGAATTCTCTCTCTACCCCTCCCTTGCTTGGAATTCTCTCTCTGCCCCTCCCTTGCTCTCTCTCAAAATAAATAAATAAACTTAAAAAATAATAATAACAAAATGCTTTAAAAAAGAATTTTATAAAAAAGTACAACAGTGGACTGAAAAAAGTTTTCCCTATAACTGAAATATTTTCATAAAATATCCTTACCTAATGCAGCTCCCTTTAAACTTTGAATAAATGGTTAGGCAGATCCATGACTTAAAAAATAAACTTCACATTTGGTGGCAGAGTCAGCTCTTTCAAACCTAATGTCCACTGCCCTCACCTTCTTCTCTAGCCGTAGAAACCCGGCTTTATTCGGGCTGGCAATGTGCCTACTTAAACACCACATCTGAGCCTCCCTTGAAGACAGTGGTCGCCAAGGGGTTTCAAGGAGAAGTCAGTGGCTGGAGATTCCAGAAAGTTCCTTTTGCCACTTTTCCTTCCCTTCCTTCTGTAGACAGCTTGGCTAGAGCTGCAACAGTGTCCCATGGATTCATGGAAGACGGCCTTTGGCTGCTTAGGATGCTAAAAGCCAGACGGAGCCCAAGTCCCTCCCTGGTAGGGACCACGTGGTAGAACCGCCACTCCTGAACAATCTCCCCACAGACATTTTATGCAAGAAATCAACCATGCTGAATCAGAGCCGTGTTCCTAATAGTCAAACAGAACTTTCACTGCATATGCCAGAGAATATTTAGAGTATACATGGTAAGATTTGGCAAAAGGCAGTTTCAAAAAGATTTATAGTATTAAAACATTATTTCATGATTCACTGTCTTTTTGACATTGAAATCACACATCCACATCATTACTAAAACAAGCTTTTAAACCAAAATCAATCTTTTCCAATATTTTCCTTTGGGCACAAAAGATATCTTGTTCTTTTTTTTCGTTTTTTTAATGTTTTATTTATTTCTGAGAGAGAGAGACAGTGTGAGCAGGGGAGGGTCAGAGAGAGAGGGAGACACAGAATCTGAAGCAGCTTCCAGGCTCTGAGCTAGCTGTCAGCACAGAGCCCGACATGGGGCTCGAACCCATGAACTGTGAGATCATGACCTGAGCCAAAGTCAGATGCTTAACCGACTGAGCCACCCAGGCACCCCGAGACATCTGGTTCTTAAAACATCTGACCCACTCTGGGAGCTGATCTGGGGGGTGAGTGGGGCTGGCAGAACAGACCCTGAAGAGCAGGCAGGTGCAGCCATTGGGGGAGGGGGGGACGGTGGCGGGGGGAGGACATTAAGTATCTGTAACACAGCACAACACAAGCTATTTACAAAGAGTTTCTCTGAGCTTTACAAGCCAGGTGGATCGTCAGGTCAGTCACTTTGGAGACCTATGATCTGAACTAACCCCTGGCTGTCCCTGCCACTATCACAGAACCACAATGGGATTTCAATGCTATAGCATTTCTTAGTCTTCTTGATACCGTCATTTCAATTTTAAGAAGTATCGTTTCTTTATAACAACTTGTCTGATAGGGTGAGACTGCATTTTCATGGAAATGCTACTGTACTCCATTCTCCTCCCCCTACCATCAAAACAGCTAAGGTATTATGTACAATGGATTATGCCTAACATAAACGGAATAATTCCCCAGAGCCAGGGCAGGGGGCGGGGGCCCGCTCCTATCTTTGAGGAGATCCAGAAGCTTACAGACTATAAAACAGAAAGGTCAGGATCACCTTCTTCATGTTAACTCAATGTATAGGTTTTGTTTAATGCTAGAAACAAAACTCATATGGAGAAACTAAACAGAAATTAATTCTACTTCTGTTTTTCTCTCTGTTCACCTTCTGAAGGTTATTCCTTGGTACTTCAAATAGCAGAACAAGAAGCCTACTGCCAACACACCCCTACCTGACAACTGTAGAATTCTGCCCTAGATTAAATTATTACACAAACACCAGCTTTCTTTGCGGGCAAAGTGGAACAGTGAAATGTACATAGTGTCCAGATTCAAACCTGGATCTGAATCCTGGTTCTGACAACTACTAATTGCAGGTAAAACCTTGGGCAGGGCAGACTAATTGACCTCTCCCTGGCCTCAATCCCTACAACTCTAAAATGAAAATAACGCTCTCACTCCCCTCCTAGCATTGTTGGAAAAATTAGTGCCAATGTACATACTAGGCATTTTACAGCTACTGAGATGTTAATTACTAAAAGGGTTTTATTTGGTTGTCAAAGGTAAAAGATTTTTAAAAGCTAACTAAAAGTATCAAGTAACAGGCTTGAGGGGACAGGTAGTGAAGACAGGGTCCCCTGCTCTCCAGGAATCCACAGCAGCCTCACAGACACAGACGAATACAACCCAGGGACAGGCAACAAGACCGGTGGACACGGGCGCCCTAGTGCAGCGGAGGCGCACGCTGCCTAACCCAGTGCCGTCGGAAGGCAGGCGGCCTTTGAGTCAAATCTTGCAGAACAAGGAGGTGGACAGGGAAGCCCTGAAAGGGAACAGCACGAGCACCCTGAGGTGAGAGGCAACGAGGTGTGTCAGGAGTATGGAGCACAAGCAGGCGGACGATGGGACGACGGGGCTGCCCGGGTTCCCGTCAGAGGTCTGGAAGCCACACACGTGACACCGGGCTTCTTCCTGGAGGCTGTGAGGAGCCTTGGAGGCACGAGAAGGACATGGGTAGACATGCTTTTCTGCACAGAAATTATGGCAGCAATGTGGAAAATGAACTGGGTACAGGGGCAGGATGGGACGATCAACTAGCATCCAGGTAAGTAGGAGGAAGGCCACCGAGAATTTGTATTTTAAGCCGACCTAACCTGTTAAAAGATTTTCTAAGGAATCACAATTAAGCTGGGTCCTTCCTTTCTGTAGAGACTCTGTATGTATGTCATGTCCAACAATACCAATGGATCCAGAACGGAAAAGAGTGGCCCAGTTTTAAATGGTCACTAAGTGAGGTACCACGTCAACGAAAGGTGGATTTGAAGACATTTTCACACTAAATGCCTCTGCTTATGATCAGCTGTTATGAACAGAAATAAAAACCAAGTCTCAAACATTTGTCATGTGTCCATACAACTGTGGATAAACCACATTCTAAACAAGTGTTTAGAGTTAGGTAAAGAATAAAATTTTTAGAGCCCTCAAATTCTGACCCTTTAAGACTTTTCCCCCAGTGATTATACTATGTCCTGGGCCTACAGAACCATGAAGTCACTTAACAAAAAGAGAGCAAAACAGCTCCGGAGGCATGAAGAGAAGATCTTATCTGTGCTTCACTATCGGCCAAAACTGCTCACAGAAAGGAAGGATCCCACACACGCTGTCTGGCTGACTCTCAGTTGGCTGCTGTCTGTACGTTCACAAAGAAAAATGTGATAAACATGAACATCCAGGCACCAATATCCATCTGGACAGGATGTTAACACCATTCCTCAATTCCTTAAGGGTCTTATTCTCTCTCAGAAGTATAAAACCAACCAACTGGTTTAAAAGCACTTTAATTCATTTGGGTGAGAAGAAAAGTCAGCAAGGACTCAACTCTTCTGAACACAAATAAGGACACATTCCCTACTATCATTTGGGAAGCTTAAAAGGTTCAGTGTATTAGGGCCCTAAATTATCCATATGAAAAAAAGTACCAAGTTCTTATTTCCATGAACCTCAACCCACCCGAATCTTCCTTCGGAAGCAGTCCCGTCACTGGGGCATACTGGAGCACAGTTCTACCAAGCAAGATGTACTCAGGAGGAGGGTGGTGATAAAAAGCAGTTACTTACCCCAAGTGGACATGGGGGAAACCGGCAGAAGAAATGTTCTGATGACAGAATGAATCATAAAACCAAGACTATTCCCATTCTTCCTTTGGTTTAAGCTGGATAATCACTAAAACCAGCACCTGATTGTTGAAGCTCCTATATACACCTAGTCAAAATATATTCTTTACTTTTATAAAACATATGTTTAATTTTCAGTACTTAACTTGGACTCCTCAATACCTTCCTTCCGAGAATCTTCTCCCATTCAACTGAGTAATCTTATGGCTAAAAGGTTAAAAGGCAAAGCTCTAGGTAGGGCCAGACCACACGAATTCAGTCCTACACACTTATCTCCTCTGTGCCCATTTCCTCTCTCATCAATCAGGGCCAGCCTCACCAGGCCTTCGGGAAGATGACATGGGATAACAATGGAGGGTGCTCAGCACAGGGTCTGCTACAGAGCTCCATAAATGTTCCCCATCACTAGTAGTCTTAAATAACACAAGCATGGCAAGCACTAGGACAGCCAATGGAATAGCCCTTAAAGACTCAAGCATTTTGTATAAAATAGATCCTCAAAGCATAAAAACACCAATAATAACAACCACATAAAGGGATAACATCAGGATTATCCAACTATTCCCCTCTTCATATATTACTGTCACTTTCTAAAATTTTAATGCAAAAGGAGTTATTCTTAGACACCTTAAACGCGGCCTATTTTTTTAAATTTCTTTTTTTAAATGTTTATTTATTTTTGAGAAAAAGAGACAGAGTCCAAGCAGGAAAGGGGCAGAGAGAAAGAGGGAGACACAGAATCTGAAGCAGGTTCCAGGCTCTGAGCTGTCGGCACAGAGCCCGACACGGGGCTCAAACAAAAAAACCATGAGATCATGACCTGAGCTAAAGTTGGACGCTTAACCGACTGAGCCACCCAGGCGCCCCTCAACTTGGCCTTATTGCCAGCTCCCATAACCTACTGTGATTCTGTTAATAGGGCTTCCTGAGTTTGTTTCCAAGAGATTTACAATCACCTATAGTTGATTCCTCCCTAATTTTTAATGGATTTCTACTGATAAATAATTATTTAAATTAGCTAATTTCAAGACCATATAGTTTTTTCTACTAGGAATTCACTGAGCTATATTTGTTTTTCACCAGCTGTCTGGATAAATTATATTTAGCCCACATTCTTTAAAGTCAGAAGAGAATGAATATTTTAATAATTAGCCTCTATTTTTTGGACTTCCCTAAGTCCTTTGATTCCTCTCAAAGTTTAACCAAGGGATTCAGAAGGAGGTTGTATCAACTACAACTCAGAGGCAACTCAATACTGGATATGCAAGACTTAAAATCAGACAATTCTTGATGTAACAAAAGATAAGAATTACAACATAAACAGAATACTGAATGGCCACTGGTTTCCCCAGATGCACCCAAGTAGATCACTGCACCTAACATCAAATGGTACTAAATGTAAATTTGCACATGGTACTCAAGTGTTCGGCTTCAACTGTTAATTTTTTAGTAGGGAGGAGGAGCAAGAAAAAAATCCCACTGTTATCTCAACACAGGTTTTCCACAAAACTAAAAGGTTTCCACTCTGTTCTCTTATTTACAAATGCAAATAAAACCAATTCATGCTTATATAGTATGACTTAAAAAAAAAAATCTATGAGGGGGCACCTGGGTGACTCAGCTGGTTAACTCTATGACTTCAGCTCAGGTCAAGATCTTCCAGTTCATGAGTTCAAGCCCTATGTCAGGCTCTGTGCTGATAGCTCAGAGCCTGGAGCCTGCTTCGGATTCTGGGGCTCCCTCTCTCTCACTGTCCCTCCCTCTCTCTCTCTCTCTCAAAAATAAACATTAAAAAAAATTTTTAAGTCTATGAGAAACAATTGTCCACAGAATACCTATTGCTTTGAAATTTATATAACTTGCCCAAAACAGTACTCCAGGTTTTATATCTAAAAACAACATAGAGGGAGATTGGTCCCAGGGAAGATGAAGGAAGCACACTCCATCCAGTCCCCCCACCAAATGCAGCTATGACACCTGGACAAAGTATCTGAAATAGCCATCTGAGGGTTCTGGAAAGTACATGATCATCACAGGCTGACGAAGGGGGAGAAATGTAAAACTTAAAAGTACCACCAAACCAGTGATGAATACTTTCCCCTTTCTTTCCTCCAAAATCCCCCAACCTGGAATCCGGACAGCCACACACCTGAAAATGAGCACCAAGATGTAGGCAGATGGGGGAATCTGGAGATGCTCCACGTTCTAGCTTCAGAAGTGGGGAAAAAGGATTCCTAACACCCCAGAGAGTGTGAGAAATTCCTCAGTTTTCTTCTTTCTTCTTTCTCTAATTTCTTGTTTCCCAGACCAAAGCAATCACAAGGTGGTAGTCACCTAAACCTCCAGGGGATAGGAACCTCTCTTCCTCTGCTCAGAGGAGCTACACTCTCCAGATATAAGGCAAATGTCTGCTGCCTTTTTGCTCTCTATGTCCCTGTCTCTTCGTCCATAATGCAGGCAGTCACAGGAAGCACACTGACCCATCCTAAACCCCCATCTTTGTGTCTGGAGATCTAAAAAAGGGAACCTCAGAGAAACAGGAAGCACTGGAGTAATCGACCCACACAACTATAGCCAACTGATCTGGGCCAAGATTTAAAGGCAAATTCAATGGAGAAAATATTGTATTTTCAACAACAGTGTTGAAACAATTAGTTATCCTTATGCAAAAAACGGAACCATGACCTCAGATCTTAGACAACTATAAAATCATAATAGATCATATGAATTTAAGCATAAAACGTAAAACTAAAAACCTTTTAGAAGAAAACAAGGGAAAATCTTTAGGATGTAGGGTTAGGCAATGAGTTCCTGAAAGTAAACCCCAAAGCACGAGCCATTAACAAGATGATAAAGATAAACTGTACTTCGAAACTAAAAAATTCTTGCTCTGAGAAAAACACTAAGAGAAAGAAAAAAATAAGTACAGACTGGGAAAAATATTCACAAATCACATAGGGAACAAAGAATTTTTATCCACAATATATTTTAAAAAAGAGAGAAAACTAAACCAAGAAAAGAAACTCAAGTAAAAATAGGCAAAAGACTTGAACACAAATAAAGCACAGATTTAAAAACAACGGAGGAAAAAAAATTAAAAATAAATAAATAAAAACAACAGAGGGGTGCCTGAGTGGCTCAGTCAGTTTTAGCTCTGTTCATGATCCCACTGTTTGTGGGTTCAAGCCCCTCATCATGCTTTGTGCTGATGGCTCAGAGCCTAGAGCCTGTTTCAGATTCTGTGTGTCTCTCTCTTTCCCCCTCCTCCACTCGCACTCTCTCTCTTTCAAAAATAAATAAACATTTAAAAATTTTTTAAAAAATAGAAAAGGGACACCTGGGTGGCTAGTCAGTTGAGCATCTGACTCTTTATTTGGGCTTATGTCATGATTTCACAGTTCGTGGGATTGAGACCTGCATCAGGCTCTATACTATCAGCATAGTGGCTGCTTGGGATTCTCTCTCTCCCTGTCCCTCTCCCTGCTTGTGTGCTCTCTCTCTCAAAATAAATAAACATTAAAAAGAATAGAAAAGATCAATGAAACTAAGAACTGGTTCTCTGAAAAGATAAATAAAAAAACTGATAAACCTTTAGCTGAACTCATAAAAAGAAAGAGCAAGAGAAAAAGGACTCAAATAAAATAAGAAACAAAAGAGAAGTTACAATAAATGCCATAGAAATACAAAGGATTATAAGAGACTACTACAAAAAAATTATACACCAACAAATTAGACAACCTAGAAGAAATGAATAAATTCCTTAAAATGACAACAACAACAACAAACTTCCAAGATTGAAACAGGTAAGAAATAGAAAACCCAAACAGACTGATTACTAGCAAAGAAACAGAATGAATAATCAAAAAACTCCCAAAAAACAAAAGTTCAGGACGAGATAGATTCACATATGAATTCTACCAAACAATAAATTAAAGAGGCATTAATATTCTTTCTTCTCAAACTATTCCCAAAAGTAGAAGAGGAAAGAATGCCTCCAAATTCATGCTCTAAGGCCAATATTACCCTGATACCAAAACCAAAGACACTGCAAAAAATAAAATTCCACACGAATATCCCTGATGTACATAGATACAAAAATCCTCAACAAATATTAGCAAACCAAACTCAACAATACATTAAGAGGATTATTCACCATGATCAATTAAGATTTATCTCAGCAATGCAAGGATGGTTCAATATTCACAAATCAATCAACGTGACATACCACATTAACAAAATGAAGGATAAAAATGACATAATCATCTCATGGCGCCTGTGTGGCTCAGTCGGTTAAGTTCTGACTTCGGCTCAAGTCATGATCTCATGGTTCGTGGGTTCGGGTCCCATGTCGGGTCCTGTGCTGACTGCCAGCTCAGAGCCTGGAGCCTGTTTCAGATTCTGTATGTTCCATCCTCACACCACTCAGAATGGCTCATATCAAGAAGACAAGAAATAACAAGTGTTGTTGAGGATATGGAGAAAAGGGAACTCTCATGCATTGTTGGTGGGAATGTACACTGGTGCAGCGACTACAGAAACTAGTATGGAATTTCCTTAAAAAAGAAAAAATAGAAATACCATATGATCTAGTAATTCTAGTTCTGGATATTTACCCAAAGAAAACAAAAACACTCATTCAAAAAGCCATATACATCCCTATGTTTATTACAGGCTTTTTAACATTAGCTAAGATTGGAAAAACTTAAGTTCAGTGATAATGAATGGACAAAGATGTGGTATGCATATACAATGGAATATTACTCGGCCATCAAAAAGAATGAAATCTTGCCATTCATGACAACACAGATGGTCCTAGAGGCTATTATACCAAGTGAAACAAATCAGAGAAAGGCAAATAGCATATGATTTCACTCTTATGTGGAATCTAAAAAAAACCCAAACAACAACAAAAACAGACTCATAAATACAGAGAACAAACTGGTGGTTGCCAATGGTAGAGTGGTGGTGGGGTGATCACAACAGGTAAAGAGAAGAAAGAGGTATAAACTTCCAGTTAAAAAGTAAGTAAATCATGGGGATGAAAAGTACAGCAGAGGGTGAACAGTCAATATAGTGACACTGTAACAATTTTTATAGTGACAGATGGTAACTACACTTACTGTGGCAATTCCTAAAGTATCTAATTGTTGAATCACCATGTTCTACACCTGAAATTAATAATACTGTATATCAATTATATGTCAGTTAAAAATTAAAAAAAAAAAAAAAAAAGACTTGAACAGACACTTTACCTAAAAGGGTATACAAATGGCTGCAGGTAGAAAAGGACAAATATCACATGTTTGCACGTATAGGAGGATTAGGAGGAACTTACCTGAGGAACAAGGGGGAGAAGAAGGGGGGAAAAGGTGGGGGAAAGGGAGAGAGGCAAACCATGAGAGACTCCTGAATGCTGACAAAAACTGAGGACTGATGGATGTGGGGGGGAGGGGGGATGGGCATGGAGGAGGGCACTTGTGGGGATGAGCACTGGGTGTTATGTGGAAACCAATTTGACAATAAACTATTTGTAAAAAATAAATAAATAAATAAATAAATAAATAAATAATAAATAGGAAAAGCCAGGTGACACACACACACACACACACACAAAACAAATGGCTGCAGGTAAGCTCATGAGAAAATGTTCATCAGCATTAGGGAAATGCAGATTAAAACCACAATGAGATAGCACTTCACATCTACTAGAATAGCTAAAATAAAAATTACTCATAATACCGAGTGCTGACAAGGATGTCAAGTATCCGAAACTAATAATAATAATAATAATAATAACATTGCTGGTGGGAATACGAACTGATAGTTAACTGTGGAAAATGGTTTGGCATTTCCTTAAAAGTTATATGTACACCTACCACATAACCCAGGCATTCCACTCCCAAGTATCTACCCAAGAAAAAGAAAAGCATGTGTCACATAAAGATTTGTACTAAAAGGTTCATAGTTAGCGCTATGTGTAATACCCACAAATTAGAACAACCCAAATATTCTTCAATGAGTTAATGGACACACACAGTAATACTTCCACACAATGGAATACTACTTGGGGATTAAAAGGAACATGTTATCAATACCCACAACTGGGATGACATTACACTGAGAGAAGGAAGTCCACTTCAAGTCCATTACACTGCATGTGCTTCCCTTAAAACAACATCTTTACAAAGACCAAACCATAGAGGTGGAGAACACATCAGTGGCTGCCAGGATTTAGGGGTGGGAGAGAATGTAGCGTGAGGACACCTGAGAGAGTGAGAGTTGTGGAACAAATGAACAAATCCACTCCTGTGTTAAAACTCACAGAACTGTACAGCCAAACAAAATGAAACAAAATCAATTTTAATCCATGTGAATCTTTTACCCAACAGAAAAATATCTCAAATTTATAACATCTTTGTATAACTAAATTGGGTAAATAACTGTACTGAATATTACCACAGAAATGGGTTTTAAAGACAATGGAACATGGAGTATTAAGTATTATTTAAATCAGGTTTATTTACAAAACATTTTAGTAGACACACAAAAGACAAAGTTAACTGTTCAGACACACACACACACAGAGGACTGTTCTACAGCATGAAAACCAATACTTATCACTCACACATGTGGCCTTGGAGAGGTTGGTGCTGCAAAGCAGGCAAATCATCAGGGACCCAGAGGCATGACCTTGGAGCCAACCAAAGCGTGTCCACTACTATCGCGTCCCATCTCTAGCCACGTGGGGTTTCACAAACCTCCATGTCCTCAACAGGGAGCACTCGATGCACATACAGTTTGTTTAGAACCTCGAAGAGGACGTGTACAAAAGGAAAAGGTCAAGGAAACCAGGTTCACTGGCAACGCCTGCATGTGGCCATCGTTTCCACCAAAGATGGGTGCGTGCACCCACAGGGTGCCCAAGCCTCACCCTAACTTCCAACCACCTCACATTAGAACGCGGCTCTCCCCCAGGGGTGAGCGTGAGGGGACAGCTCCCAATCGCCACTGCTAACCTGAAGTGATCCAACCCCAGAATACAATGCTATGATAAAATCATTTTTAAAAACCTATCTCTGCATTATTTCTGTCGTTAATCAGCTTAGTCTTCTGTTTCCTCAAGGCATTTTGTATGGAGTCATTTTCACCTATTTCAAAGAAAGCAATAACCATTAAAAGAGTAATTCAGATGTCATCCCGTCCCACTTTCCATGATACTCCTTTCCAAATGCATCCTACATGATTTAGTACTAGCCACTCAACAGTGTCAAGTAATCAAAACTGTGTTACTTTAAAAAGTACTTTTTTGGGGCACCTGGGCAGTCGGCTGGGCATCCGACTTCGGCTCGGGTCATGATCTCATGGTTCATGGGTTCGAGCCCCACATTGGGCTCTGTGCTGGCGGCTAGCTCGGAGCCTGGAGCCTGCTTTGGATTCTGTGTCTCCCTCTCTCTCTGACCCTCCCCTGCTCACGCTGTCTCTCTCTGTCTCTCAAAAATAAATAAAAACATTGAAATTTTTTTTAATAAAAAGTACTTTTTTAAAAAAAAAAGGAAAGAGAGTGCATGAGTAAAGGAGGGAAAGAGGGACAGAGAGAATCTTAAGCAGGCTCCATGTCCAGCACAGAGGTAACAGAGGGCTTGATCCCACAACCCTGGAATCATGACCTGAACCAAAATCGAGAGTTGGACACTTAACTGATGAAACCACCCAGGCACCCCAAAAAGTATTCTTAAAATTGAATTTTTATTTTAATGACAAAACTGTGGATGGTTTCTTTCCTTTCTATTTTTCTCTACTTTTCAAAGGTTCTCTCTACTGAAGCATTAAAATAGTTTAATTCCCTTTCTTCTACTCCTAACATGATTTGCCATAAATTATGGCTATGACCATTATGCTTTCATTATTAATAATCTTGGGGAAACCCTACTTCTTGATCTAATATCCCACCATCACCACCAAAGGGGGTGAGGATAAGATACACTAAACTTTCAGATAACATTGCTATCACCCATTATTACAAAAATAATTCAATTGTGAACATAAGGTTGAGTCTGGATATTTTTTTTTTTTTTTACAAATAGTTTATTGTCAAATTAGTTTCCACATAACACTCAGTGCTCATCCCCACAAGTGTCCTCCTCCATGCCCATCCCCCCTCCCCCCCAATTCCATCAGTCCTCAGTTTTTGTCAGCATTCAAGAGTCTCTCATGGTCTGCCTCTCTCCCTTTCCCCCACCATTTCCGCCCTTCTTCTCCCCCTTGTTCCTCCATCATGTTCCTCCTAATCCTCCTATACGTGCAAACATATGATATTTGTCCTTCTCTGCCTGACTTATTTCGCTCAGCATAACACCCTCAAGGTCCATCCATGTTGCTACACATGGCCAGATTTCATTCTTTTTCATTGCCATGTAGTATTCCATGGTATAGATAAACCACATCTTCTTGATGAGTCTGGATATTTTTAAATGGGAGAAGCTCTTCCTTGATCTGTTTAACTTGCTTGAGAATAGCACAGAGGAACAGATGAGTATTTAATAAGCCTGCTTTGATTATAATATTTCAAGCCTGAAGCATATATTACATTACTTTTTAGAAAGTGATACTTGTTAGAGGCACCTGGGTGGTTCAGTGGGTTAAGTGTCCAATTCTTGATCTCAGCTCAGGTCTTGATCTCAAGGTCATGAGTTCAAGCCCTGGGGAGCCCCCTGCTAGGTGTGAAGCCTACTTAAAAAAAAAAAAATAAGAAGAAGAAAGAAAGCAATACTTCTTGGGGTTCTTTATGTACTGAAAAATACACAGCCTGACCATAAACCTGACTCACACACAAGGTACACTGTTTGATGTCCAAGTGGAATGTGACATTAAGTGAGCCACTATGACCCTGCTATCCTTTCTGAGGTATTATCTGTTATTTGTATTAATCTCAGCCAGCAAAGACAAACACTCTGCGTTCAAAATAAAATCAGTACAGAACTTCACACACACACATTATTTTTTTAAAGGAAAATGCACTTATTTTACATGATTTAGAGCCTGAGGTTTGGGGGAAAAAATTTTTTTTTCAGGCTGGAATAGAGTAGCAAGGCCTTTGGGCAAAAATGCAAGTTGGAAAATCAGGACTAAGAATGTAACTGTAAACAGTCAAACGAAGAAAGGAAAACTACATGCCATTATGTGAGGATACCGAGTCAGGAGAGAAAGTTCAATTGCTCCTGGGTACTGACGGCACCAGAAGTCCTAACTAAACAATAACAGGGTCAGTTGAGCTACTCCACAAACCCTTACAACTAAACTATTCTCAGTCTATAATTTTAGCACAAGATTGAAATCTTTTTAGACTGGGAGCTTCTTAAAGGCTTTGCCTTCATCATCACTCTAGCCCGGTGCCTGGTACCTAAGAAAGGCCTATTGAGTAGAAAGAATGTAAAAAGAAATAATACTAAGAAAAGGACCATAACCCCCGGTGGGAAGCACTGAGAACACCCCTGCATCACAATACCTCCTCTTCTGGAGAATTCCTGCAACTGCACCCGCATTCCACAAGGGAGAACAGAATTTTCTTAAGCAAGATTCACTCTTCAGCTCACTTTATAGTTGATAACAGCTGTACTGAGCGAAGTCTCGGTCCTACCAATTTTTCACAGCTCGTCAGGGTTTGCCCTACCAATATGACCTGCAACCTGTGGTTCTTTTGAGGAATCCTTTTAAGCCAGGTGTCAATTTTACAGCTGCCACTTTAATTAAAGCTGATTAGCATAACCCGTAAGGTTACTGACCCAATGGCTCAAGTCACAGCAGGCTGACAGCAAACAAGAGAGGCAGGGCCCCTCTGCACCCCTACACCAAGGGAATCCCACGCAAGGGAGCCCCAGGACAGCCGCATTCCAAACGGGAAACTTGACCATCTGACACAGGACCTACCCAAGGGTCAGTCCCAGCTTCAATCCCGATGTTGAATGTCAGTAAGTTTTAGTTTCTTTCTTAAAACTGCTTAATAACATCTCTACTATTTTCTTCCTGCTCCCCAACACATGCACCCCTTCTGGGAAACACAAACCTGGGCTCCTTCTGATAATGTTTCTGCTCTCTTTAAGTAAACTCTACCCACTGACACGGGGCTCAAACTTATGACTCCAAGATCCAGAGTCACACGTTCCACTGACTGACCCAGCCAGGGGTCCCTCAAGTTCTTGTTTCAAAGACAGACTTGGATCTAACTCAGTTTATTTAACCTATTATCCACAAGCAGTTCCTCAGTTCAGGACTTTCAAGCCAGAGTCCCATTACTCCTTCTTTCCATACTTGACTTTGCTGGAGAAAAGACCGGAACACAGTGCCAGGAGCAGAAAGACCAAGAGATCCGGAATCACAAAATCTGGGTTCAAAACCTGCCATTAACAACCATGTAACTTGGGGCCAGGGAAACAACCCTTTCTGAGACTCTGTTTCTTTATTTCTAAAAGGAGGAAAATTCTGGTTTGTTCACCTTACTTGGTTATTGTAAAGATTAATAACTACTGTAAATGATTAATAACAATGATGGAGATTAAAAGCAATTTTATTTCTATACCTATAAATACTAACATGTTAATTATGTCATCTTTATTATTATACAGATGAACACTAAATTCATTTATATATGCATGTACATAATACAACAATAAGGGTAATTGTATTTCTAATTATAAGCAATTAATTATTTTAAAGACTAAAAAGTAACTTTTACTGTTTTTATTCATGTTCTCTCTTACTGAAGTCCTATGACGTACCACCTCTCAACAGCAACCTAGTTCAAAATGCCTCTTTGTAAAGTTTCAAACTATCCACTGCTGTAATAAAGTTACTATGTAATTACAAAAATAACACAAGTGGAAAACTACAGAATTTACTTTAAGTATAAAATATAAACTCAGAAGTCACCCACAACCCTACCACCCAGAGGGAAACTCTTGATATTGTAGCACAGGTTTTAAGAGATCATGTAGAATGCTCTGGACCCTGTGTAGTTTCACATCATCCTGGGCACATTTCTCCATGTAGTTCAGGGTTCCTCTAAACTTGATCATCGTGTAAGAGTCTTCTATGTGCAACTGAACCAGTTTACACTATGTGACAGATAGGCTACACCTAATTTTTATGTTACAAATATTAAAGTGATAAACATCCCTGAACATAAATTTTTATGAATTAAAAAAAATGTTCTTGCCATTCGATAAAGTCCAAGAAATGGTAAAGTAGGACATAATCATTTTGAAGGCCATGGCGCATACTATATAAAACCGCTTTTCACAAAAGTCCACCCAGTAAGACCCCACTGAGCTAAGGTAATAGGGTGATAATTGATTTAGAAGCTGGAAAGGCTAATTTATGCAGAAAACCATAAACAGTGTCCCCCACACACACACACAGCTTAGCCATCTAATTTGAAATACACAGTCTTTTACCAATTTCCTGAAGTAGAGTAAATGTCTTTTCCGTGAATAACAGGCCTCCAGACTGACTGTAGGCTAATCATTCTTACACAAATCACAACCAAAAAGGATCCTCCACACATCCCAATCTCCCTTTTTTATTAGGATGGAATACGAATCCACAGGTCCTCAGGAAGCAAGCTGAGAATCCTTACAGAAGTTTAATTACTCCCCCATTCCTTTAGAGTTGCCATGACCATACCTAACTTAATAGCATTCTTTTTGGAGGCCTGCCTTTGGAAGCTTTCAAAAGTATTTAGCATATTTTTGTAGAAAAATAATACATTTAATCAAATTACATAAAATTTCAATGATGTAGTTATACAATAACAAGAACTGCTGACAAAAGCAGGCTTTTGTTATAAATGAAATGAACTCTTGAATGACATTCAACTCAACCAGCTGACCTAGAAGAATTGAGAGTCTACAGCTTGGCTGCCTTGTTGAAACTGACAGGAGGGGGGAGGAGGAGGATAGAGGGGGGAGGGGAAGGAAAGAGGGGGGAGGGGGATGAGGAGGAGATGGAAGTCACCAAAGAGAGTTCTCATCTCTCAGCCCTTTGCAAGTATGGAGTACTGCATGTTTAAAAGCATTTTTTAAAACTTTATGTATACATGTAGGTGCAGTATAAACTTACACAGACACAGGTAGCCCCTGAATTCAGAGAAAGAGCAGAGTTCACATTAAACACGTGTTAGTGTTTAACAGACTTGCTGAATGGAAGCCAAGAGCAGCCAACCAAGTTCTGTCTCCTAATTCCCCTCCTACAGCCAACCTCCAAATGGAGCCTAGGCATAGTCCTTAACTCTTGCCCCTTTCTTTCTAAGTTCAGTCATCAGTTGAATTCATCCAGTCTCAAAGCTTCAAATGCCAGGTACACACTGAAGACCCTCAAATCTAAAACTCTAGATGCATGTCAAAGAGCAGAATGTGGACTCCTCACTGCACAGACCCACTCCATTCACCAGACAAGTAACTGCCACCACCATCCACTCAGGTCAAGTGGCCACTGTCCTTGACATTTCCCATTTGTTAACTCCACACCCAATGTAATAGTAATTCCTAGCACTTCTTCATGTGTTTGTGAATATATTCCTTCTCCCTAAAATGTAAGCGTCTAGAGGGAAAGGACCCTACCTTATTTCATGGATCTCCAGCTCCCCAAAGTAGTTTCAGTACACGATCCTTGGTAAACACTGTTGAGTGAAAAGAGCTCCTAAAAACTTTCAGACTCCTCTAGAAAGTTTTCTATGTATAGTTAGAAGACCAGGAGAAAATTGTCCAACCCCTTCTGAAATATACAGTATTTGTGTCTTGGACATGACAACAGACTACTACCCCAATACCCTCATTTTACAGATAGGACCCTTATAGTCCAAAAACCTTTACAAAATTTACCCAAGATCATGCGAACACATAAATCTAATGACATACAAGCAGCTCCATCAAATGATCACCTTTTGTTCATACACATTTCTTGCAAGTATTTGAAGAACAAAATTGGTCAATATCAGAAATGCTTATTTTTTCATTCTGAGGTATGGAAGAGGCTTCTTGCAGTGTCCCCACCTGTACAGCCACTTGAAACGCCCACAACTAGTCTGGAGACTGCTGAAGTGCCGGAGAACAATCCACAGTAGACAGAAACTAAAAGTCTCATTGTCTGGATTCAAAACCCCAAAGTCACTGCAAGAAGCTATTGTTGCTAACTTCTCTTCCTTCTTTTATAAACCCTTCCCTATTAGAATCCACTGTGAGTTTCCAGTACAGAGAGAGTGTGTAGCTGAGTGTTGCTTTGGTATCTGTCATTTGGCTTCATATTTAGCTGTCCAAAGGTTCTTCATAAATTGCAGTAACGTAAGATCCCCCACCGCAGCTAAAACGTCCCCAAGGTAACCTTCTCAGAGGTATGAAATAACGTTAGCACATCACCGACTTTATCATTTCCCTATCCTGGTGTTTACAATGCTTGTGGTATCACTTCATGGGGCTCCCCTGACCCACTGTAAGGGGCCTGCCAGGCACCCCCAACTGCCACTACTAGCTCAGGGCCAGAACCACAGAGGCAGTCAAGGTCTGCCCATCCGCCCCCAGCTCCTACTCACCTAACCACTTCAATCTTCTGGCTAGGGCTGAGCACGATGTGTGAACTTACCCATTGCATGATGAGGGGTTCTGTTTGTTTGTTTATTGTTTGTTTTTTATGTCAGAGAAAGAGAGCAAGTGGGGGAGAGGGGCAGAGAGAGAGAGAAAGAGAGAAAGGATCTTAAGCAGGCTCCACTCTCAACACGGAGCCCAATGAGGGGCTCAATCCCATGATCATGAGATCATGACCTGAGCTGAAATCAAGTCAGACGCTCAACTGACTGAGGCACTTGTCCTCTAAGGTCAAAATTCACCTTTTATACTTCTTCATTCCCTCTGCTTTTAGAAAAGATTTACACTTTTTTACTTACACATTGCTATGTAACACTCAATTGTATATGAGCAAGCTCTCAAAGTAGGAACCATGATGCAAGCTTTCAAAGTAGGAACCATGCCTTGTATTCCTTTTGTAAGCCCCAGGGAACCCAGAATGAAACTTAGCAGGAAAGTCACCCTACAAATATCACTCATCAGGACATCACTGACATATTTTAAAAGAATTGGAAGTGATTGTAGAAGAAGCCCCTGTAACACACATACCTATCTATTTCACCCTTTACAGTCTTGCTCATTTGTCCTTACTATGTGCCAGACACTGTCCTGAGCACTTTATTTATATTAATTTATATCATCCTCCTAACAAGGTATATACTATTATCACTATTATTACTATTTTACAGAGGAGAAAATTGAAGCACAGAGAGATGAAGTAACTCACCCAACATCACAGAGCTGGTAAGTGGTATAGATAAGATTTGAATACAGGCTGCCTGGTTCCAAAGTTAATGCACTAAACCTCTATACATGACATAGTTTGCAAGAATAACACATTATACTTGAAAACATATGGGCCAGCTTTCACTGCTTCAGTTTTTAAGCTGTGGCAGTAATCACATTTTTTTAATCTGACACAATGCAATCCGCAATTACTTTTTTAAATCACAAAAAAATACAAAGATTTTAATATGCTCCTAGATAATACATTTAGATTTGGGCTCTGCATGCTGTTTATACTAGGATGTGCATCTGCTCTTGGCATTAACCATTACAAGCTATTTTATGATTACACAATAGAATGTCAGTGCCATCATCTGATCAAACAAATAGTGAATGATTAATGCCTCTTCCAAGAGAAATTTCTTTTTAAACATATTAACATATAAATAGCTAAGCAAATATTACTTGATTCAGATAACCTAATATGTACAAAGACATGAGAGTTCTTTACCTATAAATGATAGTCAACACTCACTTCGACACGGCAATATCCAATGGTGCGTCTGTAAATACCCACACACAGCGTTGACTCAAAGAATCCCCTACCGACTGTAATTAATTCTGACATAAATCTGGACACTGAGATGGCAACGAAATCAATGGCTGGCTTCACATGACAATTAAAAGTGTTGTTCTGGGCGGTCAGAAAAATTTTCTGCAGAAATGTTCTAAAACCTTGTCTGTGAGTTCTTTAAGACAGAGCCAGCTTCACTTACCTCCTTAAAATTATGAACTACTACGTGTATCAGTAACCGATTTATAGATCAAAAGCACACAGGAAAACTTCATTCAATCAAAATGAAGAGAACAAATATGAAGGAGAAAATCGTTCTCAAAATATACTGAGAGAACAAATAACTATTTGTTTTACAAACAAATAGAATAGTTTGTAAAAACTGGTCAACGTGCTTGAGACTATAAACGTCCATTTTAATCCATCTTAATCAGAGAGTAGTAAACATTCAGCAAAACAAATGCTACTTAAGAAAAAGCATTTAATTTGGTTCATAATGCACAGAAATCTCCACTTAGGCACAATTTTTGGATTAAAAAAACTAACATAACCTTGCTAAGAGGATACAACTGGAACACAGTGACTTTTTTTTTTATTGTTGCTGTCAGCATGGTTCCATTAAATGCCTGCTGTTTATCTGTACAAACAGAGCAGCCTGAGAACTGTCCCACTTTCTTTGAGAGTTAACAACTGAAGCTAATGTTTCCTTAGAGAGAAGGCCACTCTAGAAGAGTGCCATGAGTCTGGCCAGTTTCCCTTGCTATTTACACAGACACAGGACAGATTTGCAGCATGGGCAACCACAACTTTGCAATGGAATCTGACTGTCCTTAAGTGATGTATGTGAACAGTCTTCCTGATGCTTCTCTGCTCAGCTCGAAATAAGGGGCAGCCTTCATCAACAAGCTTCCAATGCGTTTAATCATACATTCTAATGGATGGCAGCCCGAAGACAGAGTGAAGCTTCCTTAAGTCACATTAGCTTCCTCCTGTCCTGCTCACCTCTGCATACCTCTCACATCCGATACAGGGAGCCCCTTGCCTTCCCTCAGAGTGCTCCACACATATCTCAGAATTGAGTGAACTACCAGCATATTGCAGGATTACTGATTTCAACCCAGACACATGAAAGGACTTTCGAGAAAGAACTACGTCATTTGTGTACTCTTCTGTGTCACCACTCAGTGTGGCATAATTAGCAAAGAGATTTTAAACTTGGTAGTTCAACCTTTAGGTTGCTTCACCTGTGGAGGTGTGATTTTTTTTTTTTTTTAAGTTTATTTAGAGGGAGAGATTTACTAGAAAACTGGAGTGGGTTCCCCGACATGCCACCCCCAAGTGCGTGCTGTGAAAAAAATCTCTTTACTTCCGCTTTAAAAGGAGACCGTTGT
This sequence comes from Hyaena hyaena, assembly GCF_003009895.1. Classification (NCBI taxonomy): domain Eukaryota; kingdom Metazoa; phylum Chordata; class Mammalia; order Carnivora; family Hyaenidae; genus Hyaena; species Hyaena hyaena. The sequence goes on from NW_024081031.1 coordinate 912,986, forward strand.
GAGAAACAGAATGCTTGCAGCACAGCTAGCACCTAGGAAACACTCAAAACACAGACCCTCCATGAAACATCGATTGCTGAGAATGCGCATGAGCCTTAGATGCTGGAACTAGTGGTGTTACTAACAGTGTCCGGAAGAGACATTAAGTAGTAGGAATATGGGACAAGCCTGGGACAACTAAACACTGATCGCAGTTTTGGCCCCATACTGTATCTAGTAAAAACAATTAATCAGGCCAGGTTAAATAGCTGAGTCAATCCGATCGTTTCACTTCCATTTCTTATCACAGGAGGATTTGGTATCTTAACAGGCAAATCGCACCAGGCAGCTTCACAGGACATTTGTACACAGACACACATCTCCAGATCTAGGGCTACCAGAATGCATGCAACCTCAAGGTTGCAGTCTTGCTCTGCACTTACCACCGCTGGTTTCTTTATGGGATTAAACGTGGTCACCAAAAGAACATTCGTTTGTTAGGAACAGGAACAAGGTGTTTTTTGTGACAATGGAAATACATCTCAAAAAGGTTTCGAGCAAAATGGTATATACAGATATGACCTACCATACAGTTTCATCGTAATCATCTGTAAAAGGTTCTAAAATTATAAATCAAATTTACTATTACATACAATGGCTAGAGTGCCAAATTCTCAGAGGATCAAAATCCTTACTTATAAAACAGAGGTGCTATCTCTCTTAAAGAATGAATGTTGCTAACATGGCATGTGAAAAAGAATTATTTCAACATATATCACAGACCTAAACCTATGAAGCTTTCAGAAGAAAACACGGACTATTCTCAAGGTGAGGGGGCAGGTAAAGGCTCCTATGACACAGAAAGTAATAACCATTTTTTAAAATTCATACATTAGATCTAATTCTATTTAAAACTTCTGATTATCAAATGACTCTGTTAAAAAAAAAACTGGGGGGAAAATCATGGCAAAATATAAATCTAAAAAAAGAAGGAACAGTATGTAGCCTCTATAAGGAACTCCTACACGCAATAATAAGATGCTCACCGGAGCTTGTTTATAATAGCCTGTTTTGAAGGAGACAGCTCGATAAAGGAAGAAGAGATGCTGGAAATTTCTCTCCTGCAAAGAATAAAGGGTTAGCAGCTAGACTGCCTAGACGACCACTTGAGGGAGAAGAGAAAATAAAAACTAAACAGATACCAGGACAGTCTGAACTCCTAAAAAAAATACCCTGTACAGAGTGCCAGTCAATACACATTCAAAACTAATTTGGATTTAACGTGGCAGTTTTGTTGTTACTACACTGTTTTCAAAGAGCTTCTACCCAAATTTAATGCTGGAAGCGATCATTCTTACTTAGGCTTGTTCAATTCTCCAAATCCAGAAACATGTATTTGCATGGAAAATATATTTTACTTACAAAACTAGATTCACATCGTATCACATTTTAGACATTTTCTGCTCTGCCTAAAAATAAACTTTAACTCTTTTACAGCAAGAGGCCATGAAAATAAGAATGCAAAATGATATAAGATGGCACAGAGTTGCCAATAATTATTAAAGTTTTTCAACCATAATCCCTGAGCTGTGATTTTATATAATCATACATCTGGTTCTGTCTAGACATGCTGGATTGGCAGAGCATTCCAGCCTACCCCACAAGCGCTGGCAGACTGATATATAATCAACAGTTATCCAATGGAGCACTACAGGACATGAAATTGATAGTTTTAAAATACAGATGTTAACTACTTACAACAATGAGAATTATGATGCTTACTCCAAGTTTGTTGTTGTTTTTTTTTAATGCTTCAAGTTTTTATTTAAATCCCAGTTAGTGCACATATAGGGGAATACTAGTTTCAGTAGCAGACGTTAGTGACTCATCACTTACAGAGAATACTCAGGGCCCATGGTACCACGTGCCCTCCTTAATGCCCACCCCTCATCTGCCTCCCTCCCGCAGCCCTGTTTGCGCTCTAGAGCTAGGAGTCTCTTTCTTAGGGTTTTACTGCAAGTTCTTCTAATGCAAACCTAAACACGTTATGAATGCCCCTGTACTTTCTCATTTGCTTGCCCCTTCTCTCCACACTCTGACTGCCAGGGTGCAGGGGCCACTTTGCTGCCTCCCAGGCTCTGTGCTCTTGCACAGTTATACCACACTGACTGAGGATGCTGCTTCGTACAAATTAGTGAGACAATTATCTAAACTCCAGGTTCTGTCTCAGAGGACTGTTAGAACCTACTTAAACGAAACCACCAGTTAAAAAAGGATACCACATGTGAAAACGAAATAATTTCCTTTTTTCCTTTTTGGCTGTTAAAGGGGAAAACCGCGTAATTTCTAAGTAGTGTTAACACCATAATAAATGAAAGTGTCTTGACCAGAGTAGCAAAGATGTCAAATCAACAAATACGGTTACATTAAGGATTAGAGACAAAGGAAGTATGTCATTTTAAGCTAAAACAAGGATTCATCCTATCCCCCATAGTATGTGAGGAGAGAAGCATAAATACATAGGAAAAAAAAAAAAACAAAAAACAGGGAAGAACAATTTAACACAGTGGCTCAGGCCTGAAGCAGACAGATGTGGGTTCAATTCCCAGCGCAGCCACTTACGAGTGATGTAACCTTGTCAAACTCGGTTAGCCTTACAAATAACATCAGGGCCCTGGTCAACATCTCATAGGACGATACAGAGGTTAAGTAAGATCCTGCAGGCAAAAGTCTAGCAAACTTCTGGGTACAGGTTATTCAATAATAGTTAACTATTATTATTATTATTATTACCATTACTATTATATTTAACTTAAAATGTCCTCAATAAGGATTTGGAATTACTAAAAGGCTATAAGAGAACAAAATCTCATCACATAAAAAATGCCAATGAAAGATTTCTAGTTTAGGAAGTTTATCTTGTGGTCTCAACATGATTGTGGAAAGTCAATAGAATTTTAAATTTTAAATGAGTAATTGAGGCAGTGAGAATAAGCCCTTCTCCTTTCCTTCTGGTACAAACAATTTAAGAAAAGGGACGAGGGGGTAAAAAACACAAACAAAAACAATGATTTGGAGTTGGCCGTTACAGGAATCATTCATGTGATCAAACAACGGCACAGCTACAATCATAGCCAGAGGTAAAACCATTTTCACGTGAAGTCGCAAACCTGCATACTCAGCTCCTCTTGCTTATAAACGAGCCTGCTGCAGCTTCACTACAATGATTTTCTGGGACAAGTTTCAACTAACCGAGCAAGTACCTGTGCATAACAAAAATATGAGCTTAGTACAAAGGTGCAACATCCTACTGCGTTTCACTCTTCGTTTCTGCTCCACTCACAAAGGATCTGAGCCAGCCTCTGCCAAATATTAACGTTGGTAACAAGGGCAATCCCCGCAGGGAAAAGAGCATCTATGAGAAGTGTGAAGAAGGCATGGACGGTTTAGGAGGTCCTGTCTCATGCAGCCCACGTTTCTGCACCTCCACAGTGAGAGGGCAGAGAAAGCCCATAAGTGGGGGTGACGCTGAGTTGAGAAAGCCAGACCTAAAAGTAAAAGGGGCTTTGCTTAAACTTCTTCCTAAACATTATGGTTTTAAAAGGCATGCCATTTTTGTTGACAGGGTAAATTTCTTAAATTTTATTTACAGGACTCATTTAATTAGCATATTTATTCAGTTATAAAAAGATAAATTCTGTAGCGGCTTTGCCCTGAACCAGACACCAACGTCACAGAATCCATATTCTGTCCACTCATCAAAGGTAGTTCCAAGACCACCTTCTCCAGAAAACGTTTCTTGATAGACTTCAGCTGAAAGTTGTCATTTGCTATGAACTGCTGCGGCACTTTGCCCACGACTGACTACCTCATACCAGTTTCCCTCTCTACCTCGCATTAAGGTTACCTTCCTACATTTCTTAGGTCTCCATAAAAACTCAGGTCCCTTGGGAGCTGGTTCGTATATGATTTACCCAGAACAGAGTCCTGCAGGAGCTGGAGGGTTCAAAATAAACAAATTAACAAATGCAGCTTTTGTTCCTTTAAGATTGAAGCTCGGCCATGAATTTCTCTAACTTCATCACCTCTACTGGTGGTATTACATTTACTGAAAAATGTGTCTTTAATCAAAATGATTACTTGACAGCCTTGGCACAATATGAAAAGAATGAAGCTAGAAGAACAATTTTCTCCATAAAATACCCTACGTGGTCTTCATCTGAGATTCAAACACTACCACTCCATTTTTATATGTTACTGGTACCCCCAGGACATCTAAAGAGTTGATAGAGTTGTTCAACTTAAACCAAAGGTCTTAAATACTATAATTTTCCATCATATAATCATAAAATCAGAGTTAGGAAATTTCCACTCACCCTTACTCATTATGTGGCCTCCATTAGCCTTTTCAACCTCAATTTCCTCATGTATGAAATAGGTATAACATTACCTATCTCACACTATTGGTGAGGATTCAAGGAGAAAACATATGACAACGCCTGGCATCAAGCCTGGCTAAACGGGACTTGCTCAATACCAGTTATTTCAAGATGGCAGACTGAAGTTCTACCATCAAGTTTCCCTGTTCTAAGACCAGTAATTTGATAATTAAAGGATGTCTTAGTTTCTTTTTATGATCCAAAAAAATTTAATACTAAAAGCTGGAACTGGATGCCAAGACTACCATTTCCATGTAGCGATTAGACCCAGACTTAAGTCTCAAATCCACTTTCCATCTGCATTAAATTTACTTGCAATTTTCTACTGTGGAGTGAGATTCCCTTAAAAGTTACTCTTTTAAGAGTAAAATGGGATGAGTCATTCTTAATATACAGGTCTAAAGAAAATCAGCACACTAAAGCTCAAAAGTTTTCCCTTTTGGATTTCTTAAATTGGATTCTATGGCCAACATTTTAATCAGTGAGGATGTAAAATAAATAGGTAACTTGAAATATTTCACAGTGTCAAACATTTGCTCAATATAGAATAGAAAACCACATAAATCGGATCACCCAGCAGCACAATTTGGATGCGTGACAAGTTCTATCTATTAATGACTGCCCCACTTAAAAGATGCAGAAGAATCAACTTCGGGTCTGATGAACTGAAGAACTCAGGAGTACAACACACCCTCAGTGCCCGGGGAAGGAAACAGTCTCTGTTACTGTTGAAATAAAGTAGATTAGCACAAGATTTAATAACATAAGATTTCCTCAGAAGGGAATTTGTTCAGGTCAAAGTGCAATTTCTCTCTAGTCCTCAGGAAAATGAAATCTAAACACAAGGGATACCACCCCCAGAGCCACTAGAATGGCTAAAAGTAAAAATTAGAAATAAGCGTTGGTCAAAATGCGGAGCCACTGGAAATCTCCGCACACTGTTAGCAACAGTGACCTGGTACAACTACTCTACATTGTTCTGTGTTACTTACAAGTCTGAACAAGCACATATACAACCTCAGTAACCCATTCCTAGGTATAGATGCCCAACAGAAATGGAAACATAGATGTCCAAAAGACAAACAGAGAATGGCCCAGAAGAGCCTTAGTTGTAAGGGCAAAAACTGTGCACGCGCGCGCGCACACACACACACACACACACACACAAAACAGATGTTCAGTATAAATAAATAAATTGCGGTAGTTACATGTCAGAATACTACATGGGGAGAGAGAGGACCTGTTATACCTACAAATATAATATTGAACAAAAGAAGATAGACTCAGAGTACATATCATATTATTCCATTTTTATAAAGTTTATCACCAGACACAACTAGACCTTGGGGATATAAGTCAGAACAATGGTTATCTTTCCTTGCATTGAGGAATGAGGGTGAGGAAGGGTGATGAAATGGGAGAATACATGAGGCAGCTTCTAGAATTAGATGATACACTAATTTTTAAAAAATTTTTAATGTTTTTTTTAATTTATTTCTGAGAGCAAGACAGACAGCATAAGCAGGGGAGGGTCAGAGAAAGAGGGAGACACAGAATCTGAAGCAGGCTCCAGGCTCTGAGCTAGGTGTCAGCACAGAGCCCGATGCGCGGCTCGAACCCATGAACCATAAGATCGTGACCTGAGCTGAAGTCGGACGCTCAACCGACTGAGCCACCCAGGGGCCCCGATACTCTAATTTTTTAAGTTACATAATGGTTACACATGTGTGTTGAGTTTACAAAAGTTTATCAACAGTAAAAAGCTTAGAGTCTGTGTGCTTTTCTATTTGCATGATACATTTTATTTTTTTATTTATAAGAAAAATATTCAACATATTTGTGAGTGTATGTACCTATATATTTTATATAAACAAATTAATATATTTGGAAGAATAGAATGTTTTTTCTTCATAAGGCTGGCATTGTGTACAATTCCTAACATGCGTTTCTCTTATTATACCATGACTATTTTCCCTTCTCTCAAATATTTTAGGACGTACATTTTTATGGACGCATTGTTGGATATGGTATTGAATACAGCCATAAATTACTGCAGATAATTTCCAAATTTTTGCCTTAAAGCAATGTTGCAGTGAACGCAGGGTACAGACATGTTTGTACATGTCCATTTCATTAAGACAGATTCCTAGAAATAAATTCCTGAGGCCAAAGTATACATTTAAACATGCTAAAAGTATACAATAACTCTAGAAAAGTTTTCACTGATATAGTTTAGAAATCTTAGTCATCATTAGCTTACACTTAAGTATATGAAAAACCTGGCTACCCAGAATAAATAACTTCTCTGAAGTTTTGCTTAATTACTAGCTTTCTCCTCTTACAAAGATTTTAGAGCATCTTACATAAATACGTACAGAATCTTGGAGAAAATACTCTCTTGCTAAAAATGGATATCCTGAGGAATAAATCTATCGATATCAGTATAAGACTGACCAAAAATCAATAAAGTCCCCAAATGGAAATATAACAGAATATAAAACCAAATAAATAATTGCATACGTGTATTTTTATGTTGTAGGTGTATAGAAAAATTATATAAGAGTATTTAACAAAATGTTAAAATATATTGGTAGGTTTAGGATTTGGGTAATTTCTACTTTATTTTTTAAGTTTTCTTTTATTTGCTTGCATTATTTACAGTGAACACATGTCATTGTTAAGATTAAAAAATAAGTTAGAAGATCTGAGAAAAATACAGTCTCCCCGATAAAAAAGAAGACAAAGACGTCCTCTTTCCTGTTCACAAAACAAATGAAATTGGTGAGAGAGAACCTTCTCGGTCTTAACATTTTTCTCCCATATACTTTCCATCAATCTTCTGGCATCTGACAAAGGGTTTTTCAGCAAAGCACACGCAGGAGAACAAGTAAGGAAAGAGCAGCAGGAAACTCACCTCCACAAATACACACAAGTCATGTTCCATGCTGTCTCTAAACCTGAGCTGGCGGAGCCGCCGGTGGTGACTCTACACCACATACAGGGGCATTTTCTGCTAGGAAAGTCATTCTTGGTTCCTGTGATAGAATTAAATACGTGGATACTTCCTGGTTTGCTATCAAAATCCCCATGACTTCCAGGTTCTCTCTATCTGAACAAAAACAAGGAGATGGAGACTTCCCAGTTGCAGGAAGTATAGCCTTAGGCCTAACATTCATTATACCCTAGAGACACACAAAGGTGAATTCCACTCCCTGTGTTCCTAACACAGGAGTAAGTTACTCACCAGGTAGAATTTTACCCTTTCTCTCAACTGCCCTTCCTAAGAGAACTAAGGTCACAAACTTCATTTGTTCAGAGAGAAAAACAAAAGCCACATTGAGTTTTCTGTCCCCACCAATAAAGTCATCCACACTGAGCTACGGAATTGAATCTAAATTTCCTGATTCCTTCCTTCGAGATAGCGTCTTGCTTATTAATGGCAGTTAAAAACAGAGCTTTAGCAAACCAAAGAAGATCAAAACCCTAATGTCAAGACAGCTGCAGCCTTCCTGGGTGTCCCTTGGCTTCAACCACCACCAAGAAAGTCGCTGGGTCCTGACTCAAGCCCCAGCTCTCCCACTTCAGAATAGGCTGGCTCAAAGAGTAAACACCCCACTGATAGCAATGGCCTTATTCTCCCAGCCTAACTTCAAACAAGACAAAACTAAGAGAGTAAACAGCCACAATGTGTTGTCACATTCCTTTTTTTTCTTTTTTTTACAACTGGTTTTTAAATGCAGGCTATTATGAAGAGTCTCTTGGCTACAGTTCAAAGGACACAGAACATCCTAATGCAAAAACATTTTCAGCTTCCCCAAATTCTACTTCTTTCAGCCAATTTCAGTAAGTTCTCTTTATCTCAACTAAAAATTGCATGTTATTCTTGTTTTAAGTGTCCAGAGCCTCTTCAAAATACAGAATTCCAGAGGCTAGAGTTAGCACACAGGACGTTTCAAGTGTGTCAATGCCTCAGAACACAACCAGTCCCAGGGGGACCTGCAGTGGGGAGCAAAGAGGCAGGTGGCCAAAGCATGAGCCCCTGTGGGTTCAATATATCACCGATCCACACAGATTCAGCATGACTTGATTAACCAGGTGGTGGAGAGCAAAAATGATATCAAACCCTAAACCCCAGAATACAGCCACGCCATACATTCAAAGGACCATTCAGCAAGAACAGTAAGGGCACTAAGTTCGGACCAAGCCCTGGGGCTACGGTGCAGTAAGACACATCCAACTGCGCTCAAAAAACTCAATGGCTAATGAAGACAAAGACACAGAAGCAGAAATTATAACTGTATACATGCCATAATCATCACAACTACCATCACTTACTGAGCGCTTAGAACCTGCTTATAATTGTATACATTTTCATTTCAGATTCCCGATTACTCTATCCGGTAAGTGTTACATGTTAGGCAAGTTCTGTGGGCCTCAGTCTCTTCATCTCTAAAAAGAAGGTAACACCTACTTCACGGGAGTGAGAAAGAGTCAGTACATGTGAAAGCACGCAGAACCCTGCCTGGCACGTGGCAACGGACAGATAAAGGTCAGCTCTTTCTATCATGATAATCACGGGCACGGTTGGGGTCATTATCACTTGGAAAGACAACCAAGAACAAGAAGGAAAGACCACTAAGAGAAAGAAGAATGGGAGCTGCCATACACAGTTAAAGGGCCTTAGACAAGCTCCTTTAGCTTCCTCGTGTATAAACCAGGATGAGGCTGCCTGCCCCGCCCCCCTCCTCACAGGGCTGTGCTGAAGTCAACAAGGCTGTGTTCTTTAGCCACAGAACACAAAGCCAAAAGGAAAAAAAAAGAAATCAAAAGTATGGTTTTAAAAAAAATTCCCAGCTACTTAGGAAGAAAAAGCACTGTCAAATCCGCTAGTGACACGGAATATCACCCCGAGAGTCATGCACTTAGCTGGGAAACGAGAACCTTGAGGAAAGTATCTGACGTCATTCCCCCCCCCCATTTTAGGGGCGATCCTGAAGTGCTGGGAAACCCAACAACCCAAAGGCACCACAGGCTCATCTGGGGCACCATGAGGCAACACGATATGGACCTAAGCTGCATTTTATTTCAGCTATGAACATTTGAATTAAGTGATTTTCAAGCTTTACTCTTTATTATTCTTACCCAGTTTCCTTTTACTCCAATACTACTTGTAAAAGTTAATAGACGGTGAGGTTTCCAATTCGGGCTTCTACAACTTCACACACACACACACACACACACACACACACACACAAGTTTCTGGCACTATTTTCATCCTATGCTCCCTTTGGTAAGATCACAGACGCTGAACAGACAGCTCCGGTCCTGTGAAATTTTCCGGATACAGGCCATCTCTCCATCTGTGGGCTCTACTCAGCTCGTTAACTAGCAAATGCACTCTCAAATATGGTTTGAATATTTTAATAATTATAATTTAAAAATATTAATATAAGAACATAAATGAAGATTTTCATTTGTCCTGTTCTATTTTCCAAATTTTCTAAAATTAGCACCTATTTCTTACCTAGTCAGCAAAAAGAAAGCCTTTAAAATAAACACAAAGGCAAACTATTTCATTTTCATTGAACACTCTGGTAAGTTACCTAATATCTATTTACTTATTTTGTTTGGCACAACAACTACAATGAACTGGGACAAAAAATGTATTTTGCAATAGAAATTCAGGTAAGAAATATCTGTCATCCAACTGTTACAATCAACAAATGTCAGAGATTTTTACACTCATCAGTGTTTTACATTTAAGTAAGAGATAACTATGCTAATATCAGTATCATATTAATGTCTCTATACAGCACATATGCATTTAGTTAGCTAACCATCAGCACAACCAATCAGAGAGAACATCCAGTCTCTACCATTCATGGTGGAGTTTGGACAGGTGGACAGATTCGACCAAGCTAAAATCTAATTGGTTTTCAAACAAATTTTCCAAGAAAGAAAACAGTATTCAGTGTAGATAAACAGAGTTCAGCTTCAGCTTCTGGCTGATACCTTCTCTCATCTCCAGAAAACCAAGATGGGGGAGAACTGCCTATCTTCCTTAATACATGGGGTAGACAATGATCAACGGGGAAATCTCCAACAGGGGAAAACTGTACCCTGAGTCTAATCCTAGACTCTCATCAAAGCACCGGACAACTGAGTATCTTCTAGGATCAGAGACCATGGAGGAGGTCACACTTCTTGAAGAACAGAGTTATTCTAATTTACCCCCCACCCCAGGCCCCCACATTCAGACACCAGAAGTCAAAAGCTCCTTCTTACATTTTCAGCTTGATACATTGATTTTCTTTCTACCTTGGGATAAATAAGAACTGTCAATGCAGCAATGAGACTGTATGTTGCTTTCCACTAATTATAATTATTTCATATGAACAAGTTTTCTCTGCCCAAATAGAAAATGAGTCCGTAAGTTTTTATACTTCAATACTTAATTGTTTATACTTAAACTTGGCATCTGCTAGCTTTCACTCCGCCCTCTAACTCTGGGCCCCGATAGAACCTGGGGTGGAGGTGCCTCATGTTTAGGAACTGGCTGTTATGCGCACAAAACAAGTGTTGGTGGCTCCCTCTTCTAGGTCTCAGTGGCAAGGACCACATCATCACCTTCTTCAAAATCTCCCTTGGGGTGCCTGGGTGGCTCAGTCAGTTAAGCGTCCGACTTCGGCTCAGTTCATGATCTCCCAGTTTGTGGGTTCAAGCCCCGCATCAGGCTCTGTGCTGACAGCTAGCTCAGAGCTTAGACCCTGCTTCAGAATCTGTATCTCCCTTTCTCTCTGACCCTCCTCTGCCCACACTCTCTCTCTCTCTCTCTTTCTCAGAAATAAATCATTAAAAAGAAAAAGATTTCAAAATCTCCCAAAGCTATGGGGATCATTCACAATCCCCTCACAAAACACAAAATCTGTAACTCAACAGCATATGCTAGTAAAATCCAGAGTCCCAAACAAGGAGTGGGTGGCACACACCTCCTGGGCCTGGCACAAAGCGCCTAATGTCATTACCATTCTCCAGGAACCAGAGGAAAAGAGGTCAGCCTTGTTTCTCACAGTCTGGCATGGTACACAGACCAAGTGCAAAAAAAAAAAAAAATCACATCTCCTAATCTCCCACGATGAGTAAAAGAAGTATCAACCTGGGAAGAGCGGATGGGAAATTGTCTCAGGCACTGAGAAGCTTGGGGCATATTCTTTCCCTATTCTAAGAACTACAAATCAGAAGAGTCTGGGAATTTTTTAAACTTATGTCTTCCGAAGTTGCTCTGATTTCAGAACATTCCCCTACAATCCCAAAGAAAAGTATTAAATGGCATTCTTCTGTTTTTTCAGAGTAAATGCTAATTTGACTGGGAATTTTATACTGGTCCCACTAAAGTAAATGAAGTCATTCTTTGTGTCCACAGAGGGCTGGAAAGGGCTGTAGCTTCCAACTATTTGTAAAGGCTCTGGGCACCCAACAGGAGGCCATGGATATTACTTTCAGAAACATGAATTGACCTGGCTGTGTCCCTAATGCACCTGCTAAGTATAGCCAGAAACTAGAGCCTCAGTTCAGAGTATCTGAACACACACAAAAAAACAGAACTCTGTAACACCACTGACATCTAACCTTCAAGAATGTCTTGTTCTGTTTTGTTTTAATGACTATAATAGGATTGCCTGGACAGGAACTGATAACCAAAGAAAAACGTGTCCAAGACTGTCTGGATTTCACATGTTATTTATCTCCTGTGGGTCTAAGAGATAAAAACGGTAACTCTAGGCTCTTCTTCTCCCTCCCACCTAAGCCAGGCCAAGAGATGGACTCCCAAAGCTCACATGCTGGGAGAAGGGGGACCAGGAGGACAAGATGAGTCATAACTGGGTGCATCCCATGCACCACTGCATGGAAGTTGTCCCTCCTGACCCCCTTCCTTTCTAAGACAGGGGTTGCTGCAAGTCTAACTATAGATATACAGATGTGCCATCTAAGAGTTTGAGCTCAGTTTGGTCTTAAAAATCTAAATTCTACATGGAAATCATTCTACTTAACCTGATTAACATAACCAAGCTTGTAACCATCAAGGGGCACCTGGCTGGCTCAGTTGGAAGAGCAGGAGACTCTTGATCTCAGAATTAGTGGTTCAAGCCCCAAGTTGGATGTGATTACTTAAAAACAAACAAACAAACTTAAAAAGAAAAATCATGAGTCTTCACAGAGAGTGTCAAGGAAGGGCACCTGCAAATATATTTGTTGGTTTCCCAAGGGTCTTGTTGCATAAATCACCTCAAGTATATTAAATACTGACAACATTCTCTACTTCAATTTGGCATGTGGTTCTGTTTGAAAACCAAGGTCATTTTTACTCATTCAAAAGCTCATTAGGAAGGAATACAAGGAGCTACAAGTATAGAAAGGTAAAATTCTTTATCAGTGATTAAATTTCAACAGTTTTCAAAACTGATATACTGATTAGCCTAAAAGATAACTTCCTTATAAAATATATTAAAAATAGTAGACAGTACCCAGAATACCACTAAGGCTTTATGTATAATCCATCAATTGTCTCCTAAAACTAAATATTGGGCTGCAAAATGTAAAGAAGTCTAAATATTTTCCAGAGACAGAATGACCACTGTGAAATCTCTTACAGTATAAAAACCAAACCTCAGGACTTTTTAAAAAATATTTTATTTTATTTATTTATTTTGAGAGAGAGAGTAAAGGAGGGGGAGAGAGAGAGAGAGAGAGAGAGAGAGAGAGAGAGAATCCCAAGCAGGCTACACACTGTCAGCACAGAGCCTGATGCAGGGCCCAAACTCATGAACGATGCTTGAGATCACTACCCGAGCTGAAATCAAGAGTTGGATGCTTAACCAGCTAAGCTACCCAGATGCCCCAAATCTCACGACTTTTTTTTTTTTTTATGTTTTTATTTCTGAGAAAGAGAGAGAGAGAGACAGCGTGAGCAGGGGAGGGTCAGAGAGAGAGGGAGACACAGAATCCAAAGCAGGCAAGCTCTGAGCTAGCTGTCAGCACAGAGCCCGACGTGGGGCTCGAACCCACAAACCATGAGATCATGACCTGACCCAAAGTTGGACGCTTAACTGACTGAGCCACCCACGTGCCCCCAAATCTCATGACTTTTTAAACCTAAGACCTAGAAGCACAAAATTTATCTCCCCACACATTACTATAAACTGGCTCCCAAATGAATGATGCCCAGAAGTTTCCACAGGATACTCCACCAATCACCTCAGTGTGAAGCATGCCACATTATAATGCTAGATTATCTAGAAGAAAATGTAAGGAGTCACAGAAACAAAGGCTCTATTAGGACGATCAAATCTTCAAATCACCAGCTTTTCCTCCTATTTTGCAATCTCTCAGAAAATAAATCATATTTAATATTTATACACATTTATTTCAACTTTCCATTAAATGTTAACAAAATAAAATTTTTTCCATAATTAATTACTAGAATTACAGAAATTAATTCCAAGTTGCCAGGAACAAAAAAACCTTATTACTGTTCTGTGCTTTGGCAATCCTTGTTCTTACATCTATACTGTGTGGGCTTTGAGTCAAGTAAAATGAAATCTTGGCTAGAAAGGAGATATATTAATTTAGAGTAGTGACCCTTTCTAAAGAGACTGGGAGAGGATGCCAGTAATACAATTCTGTATATTTTAAATTAGCCTACAAGATTTTATACTTTTAGTTAGTTCTATTCTATTTGGTTATTTTATCTTAAAAGAATTTTAAAGTGTTATTAACATTTTGAAGCAACATATCAGAAAGTATTTTAAAATCTTTATCTCTAACAAAACGTCTAGAACCAGCAGAAAGGAGTCCTAATTAAAAATGTAACCAGAGGCACCTGGGTGGCTCAGCTGGCTAAGCATCCAACTCTTGATTTCGGCTCAGGTCATGATCTCACGGTTTCATGAGTTTGAGACCCACATCGGGCTCTGTGCTGACTTTGCAGAGCCTGCTGGGGACTGACTCTCTCTCTCTCTCTCTAAATAAAAATGTAACCAGTTTTTCCATCAACTACAATAGCTACTCCATAGGAACAATTATCCAAGATTCACCCAACATTTACTCAACAAGTATGTGTGTTACACCCAGCCACGGAGAGACGCCGATGAAACAAGACGCACACAGCACCTGACTGCAGGAATTGTACAGACTGTGTGTACCCTTCCGTGCCATCACCTCTGGGCTCAGAGAGAAAATGTGCTTTTTCATCAATCCTAACTAGTGCTGAACAAATCTTCTTACAATGGTATCAATAAATGAGACATTTTTTATTAAGAAGTATAAAATTATAATCCTCTCCAAACAGCACTGTGATGGATGCATTTTTATAAGTAATCTAGATGGCTAAAAGTCCAACCAGAACCCTTTGGGAACTCTGGCCAATAATACAAAGACAGTGGCCACCCGAGGGCTGGCTGGAGCTGGCTCTTTTCTGGGACTAGGGAAGCCATCCCAGGAAAGGTCATGCAGGGCTCTCCTATCTAAATGCTTACCAGCCTGTATCCCATGGGAAAAACTCCCTGTCCAAGACTTTGGTCTGAAACAGACCTGTAAGTAACCTCCATCTATAGCAGACTTAGTGGCAGTGTATATAAAATAAGCCACCAAAATACCACTATTCAAACAGATTTATGACAATACCACGTCTCCAGTCACCTCACAGCCATGAATTCACCAAGCCAACGAGATCCTGAAAATTCATATAATCAGAATTATTGTTCATAAAACAAACAACTAGGTTTCATGATCTTTCCTAGACAGTAAACCTTATATAAACAGCAGTGGCTTCTCAGTAACTATATAAAAAGGCTCCAAATTCTTAAGGTGCTCCAATTCCAGATGAGTGAGTTTCAAACTAATTTTTCAACTCCTTTCCCCCACACCCCTATACACAGCCATCACTCCAGGTAAGGTGAACTATTCTCTCTAACCTGAACACACTCCTCTCTTTTCCCTTTCCCCGCGCCTTCTGTCCTGTACTCCAGCTGCACTGAGTAGCCACTGACAAAGCGCCTCTCTACAATTCCAAATTACACCCACCCTGATGTGCCTAACTGAAGGGCTGCCTCTTCTTCAAGCTGTGTTAGTGCCCGTTCTGCTGAACTTCCTGAGCAGTGGACCTGCCTCACTAGCCTCAATGTGAACAACACAGGGGTTACAAGAGCTACTGGGCAAGCTTTAGGGGTTTCTGGGCAACATCGGTGGCCATGCATTCAAATCTCAAGTGCTGACACAAATGCAAACAGAATGACTTTAGATGAGGAACTGACACACCATGAGCCTCATTTCTCATTTCTGAGCGCGGAGGAGCTCCACTTATTTCACGGCGGAATGACAGGTGTCAGGGAGCTACTGCAGAGCTGACTCCCATGCCCTGGGCCCCGGCGCCCCATCCCCCATCCTCAGGGTTAGCGGCCCTCGTCTCTCCGGGCTCCCACCCTACCCTGTGCTCCCCTCCGTCAAGGTATTAACTGTGTCCGCCATCCGGTGGCACAATTATAACCCAAGTCTAGTCGGCCTGCCATTCTGCAGGCACTCTGATGACTACATACACTAGACAGAAATATTTTTAAGTCTGAAGTGTTTCACAGGGTATGAATCGAAGCACACCAATTAAACCAGGACCCTGAGAGATCCTCAGGCTAAGAAACAAAGGAAAACATTTGTTGAGATGCTGCTTATTCTTTCAGGTCCAGTTCAGATAAGAATGCCCTTGACTTACTGAAATACTAGAGCTGGGGCTGTGCCAGCACTCCATAGCTGCCTCCTCCAGGAAGGCTTCTGCTGCTTTCCCAGCAAGGACACTTTCACTTTCGAGCCGTCATAGCATAACATACCACACCCTTCCCTGTACTTTTTTTTTTTAATCACCTTACCTCCCAGATCAGAAGGTCCAGGAGGGTAAGGCCTGTGTGTGATTGGCTTTCCTTCCCAGCCCCTCCTCCTACCACAGAAAAGGGAAATGAAATGGATTAGAAAGGAGCATTCAGGCTTCTAGAGAAAAATTCTCTGAACCACAAGGCAATTCAACATCGCATGACTGCTCTCCCAGGTGACTCTAAGACCCCAAAAGTTGGGGTCTAAATAGAACTAGACACCTAGCCCTTTTACATCTATAGGAGGAATTCCACAGAATATCCCAAAATCAAATCTTTCCCCTGAATAAGGTTTTCATTAGTGGTAAAAGAATCAGAAACGACAGAAAACACTTAACTAAAACAAAAATGTTGGTGGGGAGGGCAGCTCTTTCTGTCCTTTTAAACTTTCTAATGTTCATGATACTTTAATATTCTCTCCTCAAGCCAAATAGTTTTCTTAGGGGAAAAAGAATCAATGCTTTATATTCCATATTCATGAGCAGTTCAAAAATAAACTAGCATGCACAACGGTTAGAGCTTTTAAAATTAATGATTAATCAAATTAATGAAAGATGACTTATAAAATATATTTTGAACCCGCTATTTTCCGATGTGGGTATCACTTTATTAAAACGTCTGCCTTCTATCTCTGACATTTCAGAATCGGCAAACCCAGAACACATACCCAATGCTCCCTACCCCACCTTTTTGGTGAGGGGTAATGGCAGTGAAGAAGGGAGAAAGTTGTGACTCCGGAATTAAATATTGACTTCCCCTCTCCTTGGCCGTGGCACATTCCCTGACAGTGTAAAAAGAAACAGAAGCTGGAATTTCATTCTGAGCTCACTGAAGCATGCGGAGCCAACCGTGGAAACAGAAATTCGCAGTGGGGCAAACTAGCTATCCTTTGTATTGCCCTGTCCTCTACGAGGTCCGCCTGGGAGAGGAGCCCCTGACCTCTCTTTAGGATGCCAGAGGCAGGCGTGCTACTGGAAACACTCTCCCTGAGCTAAAATGAACCTCGTTCATCCAAGATCAGTAAGCAGGGAAGCCAGAGGGAGGAAAACCCTGCTCTCCTAGGATTTTGGGATCAATTCCAAGCACTCTGCTTCTCTCGCTGCCAGCAGCACCCATCAATTCCCATAGTAACCAGCCCACGGCTTTCCAAATGGCCCCAACAGGAGGCAGGCAGGCTACAGAAGGAAGCACGTGGGAGTGTGACCCCAACCCCAGGCACCCTTCCAGTGGGCCTCCAGCATCCCCCTCTACCTCCCTGCTGCCCTTAATTCCCAGGTTACCACATGGTTCTCTCCTTTCTCCTTTCCAGCTGGTGCTAAGACAATGCAGGGCTGTTTTCCTAGGGCTCTGCACAAAACAATCTCCTGCTTTCTGATGCAATCTTGGTTCGGGTCTACTGGGTACGAAAGCAATCATGTTCCCCCCATCATACTATGCATAAACCTTTGCTGAATGAAGGAATCCTCTGGAATCTAAAATAAAGATTTCAAAGATAAGGAGGTATAGATTAGGGATCCAGGACAGGAATGAAGAGGCTGCACTCCCACAAGGAATGAAGAGCTGATAAAAGGGTGCTGAAGTAGGTGGAGACCACCTTATCTTTGTGAAGAGCAGGATTCCGTTCTTGGGCTGAGCAGGCAGGCGTGGGAACAGGAGGAGGAAGGCCACACACAGGGAACTGACACTCTCACCAAGGGCACTGCAGTCATGGCTCATGACGGTGATGGGCTTATATGACATGAAAATCCTATCTCATGATTTTCAACAGGGAAAGGGGCGAATGATCAAAATTGGGGGAAGATGTAAGTGAAGATTTAAGCAGTTTCAGAGGGAAAAGAATATTTAGCTGATTTTAACATGTTTATCTAAAGGATTACTATGTTGAGATTTTTTTAACTAAGAAAATAAGGGAGAGAATCAAAAGTGCTCAGCATGGGCTATGAACCCGTTCTGCAGGATTTTACATCTTCAACAGAATCTAATGTCTGAAAGGAAAGGAGATGATGAGGGTATCAGATTACCACTGCCCTTGGAGTCCTTGCCTCACTGACAGGATGCACATGCTGAGTAATGCATCTGCAGGATTATAAAAACAAGCTACACACAAGCATACATGCTAAATCTTCATAGATACTCCCAAACCACATTCTACTCAGGATCCCACAGCAAAATGGATGAATCTTTAAATATTTACTTATTGGATACACAGCAGTGTGCTAATAACAGACTATAAAGTAATAAAACAAAGACCCCCAAACATGACTCAGCAACGACAAAAGCAGAGGGGAAATGGAAGGTAAGATATAGAAACAGTAAACTTTACTGGGATAGAAGGTAAGATTATGAATAACTGCTCTTCATATTATCAGTGATAAGTCTCTTTAAAATTAAATCTTTCAGGGCACCTGCATGGCTCAGTTAAGCATCCGACTCTTTTTTTTTTCTTTCTTTTTCTTTTTTTAAATGTTTATTTTTGAGAGAGAAACTGAGTGTGAGCAAGGGAGGGGCAGAGAGAGAGGAAGACACAGAATCCGAAGCAGGCTCCAGGCTCCCAGATGTCAGCACAGAGCCCGACGCAGGGCTCAAACCCACGAACCGTGAGATCATGACCCGAGCTGAAGTCAGATGCTTAACCAACTGAGCCACCCAGGTGCCCCAAGCATCCGACTCTTGATTTTGGCTCAGGACATGATCTCATGGTTCATGGGGTCAAGCCTCATGTCAGGCTGCTACACACTCATGGCACAGAGCCAACTTGGGATTTCTCTTTCTCTCTCTTTCTCTCTCAAAATAAATAAGTAAATTTCGAAAAGAAAAGGAAAATTAACTCTTTCAAAAAAACAGAAGAGAAATATGTGAGCCATACAAAACAAATTCTCAGAGGATCAATGCCTTTAAAAAAAATCTAAATTAATACAGAAATTGATCACAATCCCACTGATTCAGAGGATATTCTTTTAGAAATTCAGAATCTAAGTCTAAAGTTCATATGGAAAAACAAGTTGAGCAAAAATAATGAGAGTAATTATGAAAAAGAAGAGTAATAAAAGAGACAAGGTTTAATACTTGCCTAGTTAAACGTGTTATAAATACGTAATAATTTTAAAAGTGTGAAGTCGTTCCATGAATAGACCACCAAATCAAAAGATAAAATAAAAATTCTAAAAATACCTTGGAAAGCTTTGTAAGATAAAATGTGACATTTAAAATCAGTGCAGAAAAAACAAATTACTCTATAATGATTTTGGCACACTACACAGCCACATGGAAAAGAGAATGGGATACCAACTCACACCAAAATAAAAATCTCAAATTGATCAATGAATCAAACATTAAAAAAAGAAACAAAAAAATGAAAAGAAAGCAGGAAACACTTTTTATCTTGGAGAGCATAAGACAACCTTCCTAAGAAGAACATGAGTCCAAGTCTCATAAAGTAAAACATAAATAAATCTGATTTTCCAAATGTAATATATTCACACACTGCAAGTCAACCATAAATGACAAAACACACACCCAGTGGAAAAAATCAAGAGCTCCTACCACAAAGTCGAATAGCTTATTTTCTTATATAAAGAACTTATCTCATTAGATAAATTGACAAAGGATCACAAAAGTCAATTCACAGAAAGAAAAACTGCTCTTAAACATATGACAGTATGTACAACCTCATCTACAACAAGAGAAATGCAAAGGAAAATGGCAAAGACTCCCTTTTCAGCTATGAAACTGGCAAGGATGAAAAGGCTTAATCACACACTACTGGCAAAAGGAAAGGCAAGGGCACACAGTGCCGATGGGCATGTAGACTTGCCCGTGGAGGGCAGTTTGCCAATACTTACCACAGACATGAAGACACATATTCTCTAACCCGGAAACTCCTCTATATAAACCTGTACACTTTCAAGTTCAAGGACTGACACAGAAGCACTTATTAATATGAAAGGATCAGGAACAAAGTCCATCATTACAAGACTGGAAAATAAAATACAACCATAAACTGGAAGAGAACAGAAAGAAAGCATAGTGCAGTATGCATGATCTGTTTAAAAAATAAATTTCAAAAACCATACATACTAAATGCAATATGATATTTCTAGATTGGATCCTGGAAAAGAAAAAGGGCATTAGTAGAAAAACTGGTAAAATCTGAATAAAATCCACACTGTTTAGTTTCATTGTATAACCTTTTGGATTTTATTCTGGGAGCATGTATTAGCTATTTAACATAAAGTTTAATTTTAAAAACCCCAATTATTGGGGCACCTGGGTGGCTCACTCACTCCACGCTAAGCATGGAGCCTGCTTGGGACTCTCTCTCTCTCACTGCCCATCTCCCCAGCTTGCACACTCACTCGCTCTCTAAAATAAATAAAATGAAATTTAAAAGAATTTTAAGTCCCTAATTTTTTGTGATTAAACTTACATCATCCTTGGCATTCATACTGCTAATGAGAAACATCAAGGATAGAAACATGGCTTCAACATTTCCAGTACTTGAATTATTACACCTAAGTACCCATCTGCTTCACCTACTAGATGTTTGGCCCTTAAAGATAGGGGCCATGTCAACTTATCTCTGTACTCAAAGAATCAGGAGAATATTTGCCACATGGTAAGAGGTTCAACAAATGAGTGTCAATATTAGGATGTTCTGGTTCAGTGATTCAATTTTTTATTAATAAGACATTTTGTATTTCAAATATCCAAACCCCTGGAAGGCTAGGGGTTTCCCTTGGTCCCTGGTTCATAATGACAGAGAAGAAAAAAGAAGGGGGCAGAGAAAGGTGAAGCAATGCTCACTGAGGATCTAGAGGGGAAAACAGAAGGAGGCAAAGAGTTCTGTGCTAGGAGCTGTAGGGACTATAAAGATGAATACAACACAGCCCTTATGTAAATATTCGGAATAACAAAGGCCAACGCCGGCAAAGGTGAAAGTGTGACACTGCCTTGCATTTTCCAAAAGTGTTTTACATAAAATTTATTAAAATGCTTTTCAAGGAACAATGCCTTATTTTGCAATATAAGAAAATGATAAAACTCCAATTTAGACAAAGTTTTCATTAAAAAATTTTTTTTATGTTTACTTATTATTGAAACAGAGAGAAACAGAGCATGAATGGGGGAGGGGCAGAAAGAGAGGGGGACACAGAATCCAAAGCAGGCTCCGGGCTCTGAGCTGTCAGCACAGAGCCGGACACGGGGCTTGAACCCACAAACCATGAGATCATGACCTAAGCCTAAGTCAGACACTTAACTAACAGTGACTGAGCCACTCAGGCGCCCCAAAGTTTTTGTTTTCTATGATGTCTTCTGGGGAAAAAAATGGTGGGTAGCATGCTTAAGAATGTCCAAAGAAAAAATGCTAGCCACAAACCCTACCAATACCTAATTTTCCCAATGTTCAAAACACAAAAGAAAAATGATGTAGGAAATACCGAGGTATCTGAACAGGCAAAGAAATACTCCTGAGTTTCTCCCCAAAGCACCAACCACCATCCCATCTCCCCAAACTCAGCTCTGAGCCTAGGACCCACACCACAAAGTAACAGAACTTGGGCAAAACTTTTGATCTCTGTGAACGCCCATGTTCTATTTATAAATGGAACAGATGGCAGCTACAGCTCCTTCCAGGTCTAAAATTCTATTATATGTCTTTTCCTTCACATCCCAAATATAAACAAAGACCTTGGAGTCCTTTCATACAAACACACATGCGTTTGTCTGCATGTACCAGGGGAAGGAGCTACCTGTAACACTTCCTTCCTATTTCCAGAGTGGCCTCACACACACACACACACACACACACACACACACACACACAAAACCACTAATATCTGACAACAAACTGAAGGTGCACGTAAATGTTCTCAAATGAAAACATTTGAGGGTAAAGGATTTATTGATCTCTGTGCTGAAATTAAATTAAAATGTGAATGCTGTACAGTGAAACCTTAGTTCAATTGCCCATTCATTCATGTTTAGGATTATACAAGCTCAAACCTGGCTTTCATAGATCTTTTATGTACTAGTCAATCTACATAGAACTTCTGTGAGTTATCTCTAAAAACATATTCTGCTACTTGATATTTTTATTTTGTTTACCACTTTTCATAGCATGGAAAAAAGAACACTGAGGAAAGTTATGGGTGTATTCATCCATATGCAAAGATATGCGAATTATCAGTGGAAAGTTTTGTTCTAATTTATTTGATGTAATCCTCAACCTTGACCTATGGCTTAAAATCTGATTTAGGAGCTAATGCTGAGAGTTCACCTCTCTGTCAGTTGAAATTTTCCCTTTCAATACACAGGAATAACATTGTGCCATTAATAAATATGGTTTTCTTCTAAAGTTCTTTTCCCTAAATAACCAGCATTTTTATGGTATAAAGTCTTTTACAAATAACATAGAGGCAAGAGAAGAGTTTTCCAAGAAACAAATAAATTCAAATTTCCACAGAGAAACATGTACTTCAGTGGATAGGAAAGGATATGAAATCATATCCATCTGTAGGATTGGCCAGGAATGCCTTCCTGAGGAAATGAACTTGAACGTGTCTCAAAGGAGGGAAAGGTGGCTGACAGGTGGCAAGGAGAAAGGGAAATTCCAGGCAAATAAAAGACGTGCGTAAAAGCTCCCTCTCTGTGTGGCAAACGTTATTTTAGTCATTAGGACAAACGGAATGGAGAGAAACTGTAGTCTCAGTTTCCTCAGCTGGTACGGGAGAAGGTGGGGCCACAAGGCTTCTGTGGCCCGTGCAGCCGAGAGCCTCCTTTCTATGAGGCACACAGCATGGGCACCTGGCACTCCCGCAGCCCTGAGAGGCACATGGCTGAATGGACCCATTTGACAGATGAAGAGTGCAAGGCTCAGGATCCCCAGCAGGCCTCAGTTAAAGGGTCTGGAAATTAAAAGGAACACTGCATGATAACTGTTGTGGAGAAAAAGGTAGCATTTTAAGACCTGACAACTTCAAAAACCAGAGCTGCAGCACATAATCAGCTGATCTAACAATGATGACATTCTTTTCTTAGGAGACTAAGCAATGAGGAACCATACCTGTCTCACCTGACATGCCAGACAACCATTCAGAAGAAAGGAAAAAGGCATATACCACTCTTTACTGTGAAGAATGTTCTTTCAGGGAAACCAAACGACAAGGCAGTGTGTGCCTATCCCTGCCCCAGTGAGCGGAAGCCCTCATTTACTTATAACCCTTCGGCGTGTGGTGTCCCTAACGTGGCAGGGGTTACACAGAATACACAGCACATTCCTCAGCCATCAGAACAGAGATGAGCATTCACCAAAGAGGCCCTTCCAGACCTCAGTGGCTCTTCATACAAGCCCACACCCAGCTTTGCCTCCAGTGCATGGATTCTAAAACTGGGTGTTATTTTTACACAAGAGCTCCGTGGTCATTATAATAACGTACTTGCTAATTATTTAATTGCAGAATTCTCTATGTATAAATAAATTCACATCTGGTAGCAAAATATAGCCCATAAGTAAAACTAGTCTTTAAAAAAATATCTCAAAGTCAAATACTGGAAGTTAATAAGGTCTACCTATTTGTAAACTACAGGTCAGTCGTTTAGATTTCGCTCCTACACTGTCCCATTTCAGGGTTGTGAGTTCAAGCCCCATGTTGGGTGTAGAGATTACTTAAAAATGAAATCTTAAAAACAAAAAAGGTGAAATACAGATAGTATTTCAATAACCGCTGTTAAATCAAAATCTAGTCAAGTGTAAAAGCTAAACTACCAGGAGTAACCAAAACATCACAAATGAAGCTGGGGTTTTCTCTGACAAAGAGCAGAAGATCCTGCTGACTTAGTGTATGGCCACATGAGGCTTCAGCTGGGGGGATTCATGACGACAGGTGTTGAGTCTGCACACGCATTCTTTTCCCAGGCTGAAAACTTGACAGTAACTAAAGAGGGCCTAACATAGAAATGTTAAAAAAAAAAAAGTTAAGACAGTAACATCTCTCAACCAAAATAGGCATGTTCCCTTTTATAATTTTTCTTAAGTTGATTTATTTGAGAGAGAGAGAGAGAGAGAGGGAGAGAGAGAGAGCATACACATGAGAGCAGGGGAGGGGAAGAGGAAAGAGGGGGAGAGAGAGTCCTGAGCGGTTCCATGCTGGGAGCACAGAGCCCCCACACGGGGCTCAATCTCAGGCGCCGTGAGACCACAACCCGACCTGAAATCAAGTGTTGGCTGGGCCACCCAGGGGCCCTGGCATGCTCCCTTTTAACCACTTAGAGTCCTTTCCCACCAGTGGGGTCAATGTTTGTGAGAATGCAAACTTAACTTTTTTTTTTTCTTTTTTAGGAAAAGAGAGAACTGACATCAAGAGTCAGACGTTTGACTGACAGAGCCACTCTGGCGGCCCTCTTCTTTTCTTTTTCTTTTCTTTCTTTTTTTTCCCCCAAACTTAACTTTTTAATAAAGGTCAGCTTCTGGTAACAATAATAAGGGTCTCTTTCTTGGAGTGAGACTCTCCAAAAAGCCAGGGCCTGGGGGGCACCATTTAACTCCTCCATTTTTAACCCTGTCAGAGCACCATCAGCCTCACTCTTCCTGACTCACAGAAAATAATACACACTCTCAATTCCAGAACTGCATCACTGATGTTCTATCTACCAGTAACAGCCAGCTGCTGGAATGGAAAAGACAAGAAGGGAAGAAGGAAGGAAAGGAGGGAGGGAGAGAAGCAATAAGGAATCTGTTCTTGTAATACCTATAATTAATGTAAGGTTTAAATATAATCAAATGTATCTTTCTCATTTTTAGTTACTATAATGCCCTGATTTAACAGAAAATAAATTGTAGAAGAGTAAATAATAGGAGCACATCCTCCTTATAGCACTAAGTATAAAAACAACTTATA
Organism: Hyaena hyaena; assembly: GCF_003009895.1. Lineage (NCBI taxonomy): Eukaryota > Metazoa > Chordata > Mammalia > Carnivora > Hyaenidae > Hyaena > Hyaena hyaena. The sequence goes on from NW_024081031.1 coordinate 938,219, forward strand.
AAACAGCATGCACATGATTCCAATTTTGCTTTTATTTTTTTATATTTTTTTTAATGTTTATTTTTGAGAGAGAGAGAGAGAGACAGAGAGCATGAGCGGTGAGGGGCAGAGAGAGAAGACACAGAATCCGAAGCAGGCTCCTGGCACCCAGCTGTCTATGCAGAGCCTGGTGTAGGGCTGGAACTCACGAATGGCGAGATCATGACCTGAGCTGAAGTTGGAGGCTTAACCGACTAAGTCACCCAGACACCCCTCCAATTTTGCTTTTAAAACGAAAATGTAGGGGCGCCTGGGTGGCTCAGTCGGTTAACCCTCCGACTTCGGCTCAGGTCATGATCTCACGGTTCGTGGGTTTGAGCCCCGCATCGGACTCTGTGCTGACAGCTCAGAGCCTGGTGCCTGTTTCAGATTCTCTATCTCCCTCTCTTTCCTCCCCTGCTCATGCTGTCTCTTTCTCTCTCTCAGGAATAAATAAAACATTAAAAAACAAATTTAAAAAACCCGGAAATGTATACATGGTCACACAGAAGAATAAAAATTAAAGAAAATTAAGATGATAGCAGTTCTAAAAAAACAAATGACTTAGTAAAAGGCGAAAGATTTATGCGATCTGAAGAGAAACCAGAGTATAAAAAAAACCAAATGACTTAGTTTCTTCAATAATAAATTACATGACAAAAGAGGGGGGAGGGAAAATGTTACATATTAAGAAAGACCTACAAGAGACAAAGGCAATGTGCTATCCTGCTCGGACCCTGAGTCCAACAGACAATGGAAGAAAGTGAATACGAACTGGGGATTACAGAACTAGCTAGTATGTAATATTAAATCAGAATAATGGTTAATTTTGTTAACGATAACGACATTGCGACTTTTTAAAAGTGATTATCTATTAAAAATATTTACTTAAGCACTTAAAGGTAATATGGTATAATATCTAAGGTGTGCTTTAAAACTTAAAACACAAAGCAAAGCAATAAAACAAAACCCAAGAGCAGGAAGAAGATAGATGTTAACATGAATGGCAAAATGTATATAATTGTTAAAGCTAGATGATGGGTACATCGGCGCTCATTACGCTATTCTCTCTACTTTTCTGTATGTTTTAAAATTTTCACAAATAGAAAGTAAAAATGCTAACAAGGTAGTTACCTCTGAGTGGTGGGGATTAAGTATTCTGTTGTGAACTTAGTGATTTTTACTTTGATCTGGGCGTCCAGATTTTATACAATAAATATGAATTACTTTGGTTACTTGAAGAACCAAAGCTACTCCTTTAGTGGGTGGATAGGTGGATGGACGGACAGATGGATCTTTTGATGCCCACAGTTCCAATGATGCCACGGATTTCATTCCCCCTCTACAGACACCACAGTGCATTTTACTTGTATTTCCACAAAAGGTTTTATTAAATTTGGTCATTCATTATGGCAATTTTTAATTAATTATGTCTTATCTCCCTCTCTAGGAAAACAACTTGAGTACAAGTGGCATTTGTTTTTTGATATTTCTATCCTAGTCAACACCAAGCAAAACACTCTACATAGCAGTTGTTACATAGTTCTTTGTTTACTTAATTAACTTTTCCACTAATAAATTCAGAGGGGAGACAAACGGCAACAGAAATAGAATGTCTTATTTCTCATATAAACTCTTTATGGCTAAGACACACCCAGAGATCCCTATACAAAGAACAATACCCGTCAAATGTTACCTAGTCAATTTCTCAAACAATTTGTTTTCCAGTTCACTAGGGGGAAAGAAAACATCAGTCAGTAGCGGAAAAAGGCCAGTTACTAAATCAAGTTATAGACTTAAAAAAAAATTCTCCTTGAGGGGGGTAAAATATCAAAGTCCCTTAGTTCTTTAGCAGCCATAGCCATTCATTATTTAACCGACTGAAGACTCATCCAGAGTAGCAGTAGCATTTTTATTAAGGAAGCCATTGTGGCAAGAACACAGAGCCAGCCATGTGCGGAGACAAACTATGGTTCGGGAAATAGCCCCAGCTCTGAAAACGCTGATGCCATGTGGAATGGCTACATGTCCACACCTCTCCCGTGTTTTCTTAATCACCCACTCCCTGGGGGCCTTGGCATGCTGTGTGCAGATGGGAGCAGTAGCTCTCTTCAAGCCTAGGGCAGTCATCTCTACATTCTCGTGGTTAAAAATCATGTCCAAAAAGATATAATAAAGTCATCCTCTCAGGTGCAGCAAAAACCCCAATACTGGACTTCCCTAAATGGAAGACTTCACCCATCTTTGCCTTAATTTCACACACATGGCTTTGGGATGAAAGACACTTAAATGCTAGTGAACATATTTACAACTTCCTTTTGTATATAAAATATGCTTACTATCGACAAAGCCTGGGTTGTAAAATAAAACCCCCACCGCAAAGTTTCCCAAGTCCTTTGAAAAAAGCTGTATTGTGAAGAATTGGAAGATGCAAATCCGCCCCCCCCCCCCCCCGCCCATTTCAACTCCAGTCCCATGCTGTGATCTGCTCCCAGAAGCCACGCCTTCAAAATTCCTTCACCGACCAAACTTTTTAAAGCAGGCAGAGGCAGAAGTCTGTACCATTCCCACCCTCGCTTCCACCCACAACCACTCACATTCACGGTCTTGCTTCTCTCTCTCCTGATTCTTTAGACATTTGCTCAAATCCACTCCTATTTTTGCAAATTTTAAATTTACTGGACAATCAACTGGAAAACAAATGGTTTGGGAAACTGACTAGGTAACATGGTACCAGTATAAAAAAATCATTTCAGACCCAGGGCCCAAAATAAGGACCAGGTCCCTAAGAAATAAGGCATTCTCCCAAAGACAACTTAATTCATTTCCTAGGAGCATTTGTTCTATTTGTCTAGAATATTTGTCACTAGAATGAGTTTAAAAGAGGCAACTCTTTACTTGATGTGGACGGCTGTGCTGCTATGTTTCAAAGAATGTAAAGGTAAAAATTAAGTGAGAATAAGTTGTTTCTATGCCAGAGAAAAGAGGCATGATATTATTAGTAAATGTGAAGGGGTCATACCACAGTTCCCTAGGCTGGTAAAAACATTTGGTAGGCCAAAGGATTTCACACAATTTTCTTTTTTAAAAACAAAGATGGAGGCTTTGAATAATAAATAAGCATCCTGGAATAATTCTGGAGTGACCCTCAAGTCATGCCAAACTCGATTAAAATTAGGCAAGGCTACAGAAGAAAGGAAAACTCTGCAATCATCCCTTTGCTATAACTATAAAATTTTAAGATTTTCATATTATATTAGACAGTCAGCATTTTGTTAATAAAATTTCACCTAGTATTTATCTTAAGATAATGCCACTGAGAAATTTCAATGAAGGCTGACCCAATGCCTCTAAGAAGTCTGCTTGAGGTAAGCATATGAGTTCCGTTCTTCTTTGAGTAAGTATATTCAAAGTCTTATTATTAATCAAACTATTATCTGTCGCTGAACTACCTTTAAAGAGGAAACTGTCCAACTCGGTTTTCAGGAAGACATAGTTCGTTAGAATAATGAGCAGAAAAGAGATCAACTGCATCAGTGGACATGAAACTGGACTAGCAAGGATGAGGCTCTATTTTTCAACTGACCTCTGAAACTGCTCCAGTCATTCCACTGTCTGGATGGCCAATGTAGGGCATTATGCTACCCTACATCGAACACCAATGCTACCGCCACACAGAACACCAAGGAAAGTCCAGCAGACTGCACCAGCACACATTTTTTTTTTCCTTTTCTTTTTATACTTACTAAATGGTTGGGACTTTCCACAAAACAATTAAAGTATGTCTTTAACTTTGTGTATCATGCCAGCAAACTATTAGTCTACATAAATGTGACCAGTTATTCTTTCTTCATTTTATTTTCAAGAAAAGAGAGAAGTGCAGAGCTTTTTAAAATTTCCTCAGCTACTCTCCCATTAAAAGCAGAAGACTGGGATGCAATAACCGAATTGAAATAAGAGAAAATTTTAAATAACATCTCACTTACCTATGAATACATAACTGTCTATATAAGAAAGGGAAAGTCCAAAGCAAAAATAAAACATTTGGGGAAATTATTCAATATTTCAATGTGGAAAGCAAATAATTTAGTCAGAGAGATTATCGTCAATTAACATCATTCTATGTTTCTTCCTGGGTGTTTAGAAAGAATGTAGAAATAAAAAAAATTTAAAGGAAGGAAAAGAAATGTGCTTTCTCAATTCGATTCTGTATTCTAGAACAGTATTACTCAAAACATAAATAAAAATGTATGAGAATGATGGGTTTAAGAAGACACACATGAGACTGCCCAGAATATATAATGCTTTGTGGATGTTTGGTTTGGTCTGGTCCTTTAGACTTTTGTCTTCTTCTGAAGAAGGGAATTGATTCAGACATCCCTTAAGTGGAGAGTCTGTGGATAGTTAAGTGTACATTTAGACGGCCAAGAGAGAGTCATGCCACCAACAGTTATGGAAAACCATTCAATCGAAGCCCCCCATTGTCTGTCTGACTACTACTACTACTACTGATCCGAGCCAGTATGAAGGCTTAAGAGAAGACTCGCCCACCTGACCTAACAGATATACCATACAAGCATCTTTAGACATTATCTCCATTAAAAGAAGTGATTTAAGTGCCCCAGGGTTCAGGTTATTAAGCTGAGCAACTCAATTCAAAAGACAAGGTGTAGCTGCTACAATACGAAAGCTAAACAAGCTTGGCCTCAACAGTAATCAATTTAAGGCCTCCGGTGACAACTGTCATACTCCAATTCAATCAGGAGCTGCTCCTTACTCCAGAGTGTTTAGAATACAGAAACACATAGGCACCACACAGAAGTACATGTTTCTCCTGTGTACAGGCACTCCGGAGGGAAAACAAAGTGACCCTGAAAAATAACTTCCAAGACTGAGGTGAAGACCAGAGGGCACTGATTTCTCTTAAACAAAGTACCTGAGCTACAGGAACTGGGCATTCCTGCAGGCTTTCTGCTTCACCGCTAAGCAATTTCTGATGGTTCCAAAGATGCTACTTTCTCAAAGACAGGTTTTCAACTGTGTTGCTAATGAAAGACATGGGCTTTTCAAATGACTACAAATTACAGAGAACTACAACTCCTTCTTGAATTTCACGTTATTAAACAAGAATGATGCTGAGCTTGGTCAAATAAATGCTACCAGGAAAGTGTCCTAAAGCACTTTTAAAACATTTTCAGAGATAATCATTCCTCAATTCCTCTTCCTGAAATTCAAGGAAGGTCGGAAACAGCTAGCCACTGTGAAAGCAGTGCTCCAATTACCTCGAGGGTTTCAAAAAAGTAGCCCTAAGCTCGGCACAAAGGTTTACAATGGAGAGATGCTCAGATAACCTTGACTGTCCTTTGTAGGCTGTGATGCTCTGGAAGAGCAGCGGTGCTTCTGCTCCCAACAAAGCAGCAGATGAGAAAAATCCCCAGTCTTTGTTTCAGCAAAACCAATGAAACTGACACATCCCTAAACCACTTGTTTTATCTGAATTTAAGAGTTTAACACAATATAGCATTTTAAGCTTGTGGCAAGGTCTCTCTCTCTCTCTCTCTCTCTCTGTCAGAATGAAGCTGTTATTTATCTCAATAAGACTATACCCTTTCACAACTTACTAAAATGTCTGAGAAGTGTCCACTGAAACACTAAAAGAGGCCTAAGGTGCACCTGGGCTCCCTCCGGGGAGTAATTAGCAAGAGCAAGCACTCTGAGATCAGTGGTAAGATCCACATCAGCACCTGTTGGCAGTACATCACTCAACTATCTCTCAGTTTCTCAGGATAAGCCTTGATTATCCAAATTATAATTTCCAAGATGGGCTGAGGTATAAAGCCCCATCACATCTTAAGAAACCCATGAGAGATCTTCTGAAACCTACTTACTATGGAATGGGAACATCAGTAGGTAACAAAAGCCTTCTTATTTTTGATTTAAGTAGCCAGGAAAAAAAACTGAACGATTTTATCTGCAAAGATGATGACGCTGAGTTCAGAAATCAATGAACAGAAACTACACAGGAACCTCCCATCCTCTCCATTTCCATTTCTGCCTCTCAGCAGTCAAACAATGAAGTAGGAAGATCCAGTGAGGAAAAAACAGAGGATCCACATTTGAGAGGTCCACATTTCATGACAAGTAGCAGCAGGCCTTCCGAGCGCAAACGTGTGAGTGACATTCCCTTCCCCCAACATGACTTTGTGACTAAGCCACCAACTCACCTTATTCCACTTCAAAGTCAGTGGTAAATCTTGCGTTTGAGTCCAACTTGAGGTATTCTCTCAAAACCTGGATCAAAATAATGATGAACTTTAGTATAATAAGGTTCTTTTCGAACTCTGAAAAAGCATACTATTGTACCTCACAATATTAAGAGGGGGGAAAAAAATCACTGCTACAAATCAAATCATGATTGTGAAAGGTTATGCCCTACCCTTAAAACCCTCTTTAACTGGAAATCTCTTTATGTGTTGCTCAACACACATTTAAATGTAAGTCAAGTCTTAAACCGAGCTGTTGGGCCTCTGGGCAGATGGCTGATCCAGGGCCTCTGTCATCTGGTCAGGAAGCCTGAGGAGAAATTCAGGAACCTGAATGGGTAAGAAGGCCTCCAACAAAGCGATTTTGATGTAGCCAGTCCGTCATGTGCCTATGGGGACAACCATTCCAAACCAGTGGTTCCAACAGAGGGTGACATGGTACTACAGGGGCCATCTTGCAATGTCTGGAAATACTTTTGGTTGTCCCAGCAGGGAGAGCAGGTATGCTACCAGCATTTAACGAGTGGAAGCCAGGGATGCTGCTAGCCCACCCTACACTGCACAGGACAGCCCCCCACAAAGATTTATCCAGGCCCAAATGTCAACAGTGTTGAGGTTGAGAAGCCCTGTTCCAAAGCAAACAACTATTCTGATTATTTAGAAATTTTACAACCCTCGCACGGGTTGTTTCAGATAAGCTCCCACTACATTTCCTGTGACTAGTGAGCTTATTAGTTACAAGAGCCATACATGCCCCATATTAATAATATGCAGTACATGTACCCATACTAAAAATATTAAAATAAATCAGAACATACATGTCCTTAGAGCTTTCAAGGAACTAATTCTTAAATTTTCAGAGGAGAAATACTACATCAAACTAAGTGAACTCCCAAAAACTTTGTTTCCAACCACATAAAACAGAAGCTAGCAAGACTAAAAAGAGCCAGAACTGGGGCACCCGGGTGTCTCAGTCGGTTACACAGCCAACACTTTTTTTTTAATGTTTATTTATTTTTGAGGGAGACCGAGCCTGAGTGGGGTAGGGGCAGAGAGAGAGGGAGACATAGAATCTGAAGCAGGCTCCAGGCTCTGAGCTGTCAGCACAAAGCCCCACGTGGGGTGCTCAAACCCACAAACCATGAGATCATGACCTGAGCTGAAGTCAGATGCTCAACCGACTCAGCTACTCAGGCGCCCCAAGCATCCACCTCTTGATTTCGGCTGAGGTCATGATTCCAGGGTCATGGGACTGTGCCCTGCACTGGGCTCCACGCTGAGCACGGAGCCTGCTTAAGATTGTCTCTCCCTCTCACTCTGCCCCTCTCCCCCAATTGCACTATCTCCCCCGGCCCAAATTAAATAAATAAATAAACAAACAAACAAAAAGAACCAGAATGTAGTTTCCCTCACAGATATTCTCAATTCCTGGTAAGGACAAGACGGACAAAGCTCCTCTTCCCAGCCTGTCACTCGAGATAGTAGGACTCTCATCTTTTATTCAGTCAAATATACAGGTACTTCACAACCCACTTTAATTGCGATCAAAACGAGACTTACTGATACCATATCTTTCAGTATCCCAGATACTGAAACTTGCAGTTTTTACATGACTGGCCCACACAACACACACACAGAAAAGATAAAGAAACCTGTAACACTCAAAACGTATACTTTGTTTTGTCAAGCGTAATTAATGAGCTGTAACTAGCTAATTACATAACTAAGACATACCTAACTGCTGATTGGCCCCAGTTAGGGACATGAACAAGCATGCGAAGTTGAGACTCAAATGAAAGGATATCATCTATGAACACACTTAGAAAGATTCCATGAGGATTAATGCATTCCAACTGGACGTTTCCTTGATGTGGTGTAGGAGTTTATATTCTAATTATAGACTGATTTCTTCCTCTGAATCCCCAGCACTGTGAGGAACTACCTAAATCAGACTCAAACATAATCCCCACAGGCAGTGAGCACCAGGGTGGGTGGTGGGCGGTGGGCAGCCTGGCACCCATAACCCCAAAGCATGGGCGGGGGGTTGGCGGGGTAGGCTGAATCTGTGTCGGAGGCCGCGCTCCCACCTGGAGCTCCCTACCTGTGCTCCGGGAGCCTCTGTACTAGCTGAGCCATTAGGAAACTTGACTGAGTTATGCGCTTGTCCGGAGGGATGGCTAACATACAGGGCAGATCCAAGATGCTGTGAGGCCAGTGCAGGGCCATCACACCTCCACCCTTATAAAAGGAAGACAACTGGGGAGGGCGGCCTCAGACAAAATCTAAAAGACTAATGACCTGGTCAAAGAGGGTTTCTTAACACCAATCAGTGGCTCAGAGAACAAAGGAAAGTACTTTTTGCTTTATGAAGCAAAATGATTTTCAGGCCTGCCTTTCTTTCTATGAAAAAGGAAGAAAAAAAGGAAGGCCGAAAAATTACTAGGAAGGGTCAGAAATACTAGCGCATGAGATGAAATTTATTTTACCCAGCCTCCATTTCTCAAGATTTAAATCAGTCTTCAAATAAAAAAATTCATAATTGAATTTCAAAACATAAACACTTTATTTTTCCCCCTCTCCTCAGTAGAATATATTCTGTTCCAGAAAAGAAAGGTTGCTCAATTTCCTGTCAAAGGCAATCTAGAGAAGGCCACCTACACTGTAAAAGCAGCAAGAAAAAAAATAACAAAATGCTGAAGAAAAGCCTGCATGTGTGGGTGTGTACTAAGTGCAAGGTAACTACCACTCTGGGCTTTTTAAAGCTTTTCTCCCTGATCATTCTGAGAAATATGAAAATTAGTGTAACTGCTAAAGACAAGTTTGTCCTCCAACCTATCTCAGGAAAACAAGCCCGATGATGGATTTCAGCTCCACCAAAGAGAGAGGTAGGAGGGGGCAATCAAGGCCTCTAACCCAGGATTCTTTGTTCTAACGAGAGAGAGAGCAGATTCTACCAGACAACTTAGACATGTTTTCATAGAGGGAAGGCTGCTCTGACCATTAACCTTCTCCCCTACCACATCGCACCCCAAACCTCAAGAACTTTTTTTAAAAAAAATCTTAATATTTTTGAGAGACAGAGAGAGTGAGAGCACAAGCAGGGACGGGCAGAGAGAGAGGGAGACAGAGAATCCCAAGCAGGCTTGGCACTGTCAGCCCTATGTGGGGCTTGAACCCACAAACCAGGAGGCCATGCCCTGAGCCAAAGTCAGATGCTCAACCAAATGAATCACCCAGGAGCCCAATAAACTTCATGAACTCTTGGGGCGCCTGGGTGGCTTAGTCGGTTAAGCGTCCGACTTTCGCTTAGGTCATGATCTCGCGGTTCGTGGGTTCGAGCCCCGCGTCGGGCTCTGTGCTGACTGCCAGCTCAGAGCCTGGAGCCT